>NC_143151.1:11525037-11526867 GCF_041381405.1 Jatropha curcas | reverse complement strand
TAGATGCAGCGTCATGAGACCACTCTCAAAGTTATGAATTCTGGGAACACGCTGTATCATACCGTATTGACGGCTGATCTTGTCCGAGAAATAGGCCATGGAACGGTTTAGACTAGCGTACAGCACATAATTGAGATTCATGCTCCCAATAGTGACCAGCCTGATCCTCCACAAAGGACAAGTCCACCGGATTGTCGGGTTATCCCCAAAGTCAAAATGTCCTCGAGTCCGAGACCGAAAGTTGGTAGGACCGTAGGTTGGAATCAAACGAGCAAGGACCGGGAGATGTAGGTTTAACTTGTCTAGAGCCCAGGCCTGCAGCAATATTGGGCAACCGCGATGATGAACATTGAAATTGGTGATATGAAGGGCAATATCCCTTACCCAGCACATTGTTTCTCCTATGATCATCATGAAGACAGTACGATGGCACAATTGCATGTCACGAACAACTGTCAGAAGACGGAAATCTCCAACTCCGGGTTGACGGTTCTTCATGACATACACATTCAGCAACAAGAAGCAACAAGCTCGAATCCAAGAAGGATCCACATCCATGGACAAAACCTTGTTAAGAAAAGGCTCTAAAGGAAGACCCTAATCCGTGTTTATGCCATTAGGGAGGTAAACCGGACACAGGGCCATGATCTCAGCTAGATCATGCCTAGGACCTGGGGGCAGGGCCAGAGTTTCATTTTGTTCAGGGTGATGGTCCATCACAACACATAGTTCCTCATAGGTCGGAGTTATTTCAACGTCTTCAAACCTGAAAACCATGGTGTTAGGATTGAAGTGTGCAACGAGCCAAGACAAGAAACCATGGTTAGGTTTTAAGTCTTTGAAATATTTCAGCCAAGCAAGTTGGTTCATAGGAGGAATTTGCCATAGGTCATCAGAAATGGATTGAACAAAAGACGAAACTTGGTTTCTAAAAGCCATGAGAACAAAAAAAAGTCAGATTATCTGAGAAACCGATTTGCTTTGAACACTGGATGTGAAAGAGATAGGAAGGGGAAACTTCTATTTGTAGAAGGCTAGAGGGACCAATGAGTGAAGCATCATCATCGCTCGACTTAATGTCCACTGACGAGAGTAGTTAGAGAGGTATTCATGCATGGACTGCTCGGGCTGATGAGCATTTAAACCTGCATTGATCAATAAGAAGGACGATTGGTACAATAAAGAGGTTGAATCTTTATGACCGCATCAACAGCCTTGTCAGGTAAGTACTACGATCCACTTCTATTTAATAAGGGATATTTGTCGTATCTCATTTTAAATCCGTTGTTTTTATTCCTTATTTATTTATTTATTCCATTTATTTATTTATTTATTTCATTTATTAGTTTACAATAAATCGATCCATAGACCGCTAACAAGGTGAACCATTTATATGAACAAATGGGACACCGCCATTTTGTGTTTGTGTTGTGTTTGTGTTTTGTTTTTGCAAGAGTAAGACTTCGCAGTGATAAAACATAAACACATGATAAAGTAATTAAAGCAAAATGTGGTGAAAATATAAATAATATCATAAAGATAATGATATAACTGTACAACCATCCGAAAAATAATTGTGAATACCTAAATTTTGAGGCTCAGAAAGCCTGTTTTCCCGGACTGCAAACAGTCCGGCCGGACCGGAGGCTATTTCGGAAGTTTACCGAAAATATGTCAATATGGTACTTAAAACGTCCGGAATATCGCGAGGATCGCAGAACAGGTCCCGAAATATTTTTCGGAGGTCCGGAACTCCCAAAAAGGCCCCCGGAGCGAGGCACGGTGTCCACACCGGCCACGGCGGCGCCTGCCGCCGAGCACGGCGGAGCC
>NC_143151.1:11479871-11525010 GCF_041381405.1 Jatropha curcas | reverse complement strand
AATCTAGTAATTAGGTTAATTAAAAATGGAGTCACTTAGGGTTTTTTCCTAGTTTATCCTAAAATAATTAAATAAGGTGGCGACTCACACATTCACGTGCATTTCTTCTCATTCATCATATGCATTACATGCCTATGTGTTTTTCGGGGAAGGGGTTCACAGCGACCGACATTTATAATTTTACGACCGATTTTTCAGTCGCTAATTTGCGAACGATTAGTAATTCAGTCTCAAAAGATTTTGCGACGAGCACTTTTGAGACTGATTACTGTCGATCGCTGATCAAATTTAGCGATCGATTTCTTATATTTTGCAGCCGAATTGTCGGTCGCAAAATAGCGAATTTTTTGTAGTAATTGTAACACCCACCCGCCAATCCCGGAGAACCAGACGGCGGATGCCTCAATCGGTGCCGGAGCACCGTCTTATGTCACTTATTAAAGCTAGATCACAAATTAGAAGTGGTTAAATTTTCATAAGGAGGCAAGTAATTAACATTTTGTTTTGTTTTTTTTTTTTGTTAACGAAAATAATATTTAAGGAAATTCCTACTAAAATTTCGCAAGAGTTTCCCCTAAAAATTAACTTGCCACACAAAGAAAATATACACACTTCCAATTTTCTCCAAACCCCAAAACTCCAATTCAACATAACATACCATAAGCACTTCTAAATATCCATCAACATACGCATCATAGTCTAAACACATTCTTTTCAAGGAATATATAATCATCATACACCAAAAATATAATAAGATGTTATTTCCTTCAATGATCATAACTCTTAATACATTATAAACTTATTATATACGACCTCCATAATACAATCTTTATATACATGCCAAAAATCACCATTTACAAAATATCCTACCCAAAATGTGATCTCTACTCTGATGCTTGTCCTCTGGTCTTGAAGAACACCCTCCGCTCCTAACCTGCGCGTGATAAAAATCAACGCGCTGAGTGGAAGACTCAGTGGTGCTAAATAACCAACAATTAAATTAAATAGAAAAGCCAAGTCAAATCTGAAATTACTCAACTATATAAATACCGAAATCGCATTTATTTAATTCAAATACTTTGAAAGCAATGAGAAGATTATAAATACAAATATGTCTTCATTCTTTTATAGCAACAATAAAATTTCAGTTTTTTTTATTAAGGCTCATACTCATGTAGAATGAACATAAGCAGATTTGATCATGGCCTATGTTAGCGCCATCCCCATCACATACTCGTGGCCTATGAAAGCACCACCGTGGCCTATGAAAGCACCACCTCCATCACACAATCGTAGCCTATGAAAGCACCACCGTGGCCTATGAAAGCACCACCCCATCACACAAATAAGCGCGTCCGCCTATTTATAAGGGCTGATAACCCTAGCATATGATCATAGCTTCACAATAAGAAAATCCATCTCATCATACCACGTCTCAATCATGCATAGCAGAGCCCAAATCAAAATCATTCTTTCACAAAAGCAATAATTCTTAATCAAAACCTCTTCATTTAGTACTCATCAGTTCAAAAGTTTTACTCAAAACACTATAAATGTATATATACTTAATATAGTATAAAAGTACATAAATCAAGAACTTTTCAGCATTTCCAAAACTTGACCTCTGCTGGGTTTCTAACACATAATTTGAGTTATGGGTCTCCAAATTGAATAAAATCAGAGTCATTAGAAAGCTAAGACAAAATGATACAAATGTTCAGAAGGGACCACAGCCCAGATCATAGAGTAAGATAACAAACAAAAGCTCAGAACACAGACCAACAGATCAGACCTGATTCAGCAGAACCAAGTCCAATGTTTCTTGAATTCCTACTTCACCAGACACTCAAATGAAACCAATCTAGAACGAGAGAATTCTCAAGACATAGGGCAACAACTTTTATGAAGAACTCAGAACCTAATATTATCATTATAGTGGTCAAAATGGGCACTCAATTTAGTAATGCATGTGGCCCGACACAACAGAGTCAGTTTGGGTGTTTCAGCCATAAGTTGAGCTATGTATATCCCATTTGGACACAAGAGGATGGTTTGGAAAGATAAGAAGTAAAGCTATAACTTATATGAAGAACATAAGACGTTATTTTGCCATTTGAGGGGTCAAAATGGACAATAATGTCGGATATACAGGTAAGACATCATAACAGAACCAGTTTTGGTATTTCAATCATAAGTTGAGCTACAAGTATTGGAATTAGACATAAGAATATGTTTTGGAAAGCTGAGAAATAGAGCTACAACTTTCATGAAAAAGTCAGAAACAAATGGGAAGTATAAAGGGGTCAAAAATGAGTTCCAATCCCATGGCAGAACACATCTCACATTAAAATTCAGCAATTTCAACAAAACATACAAAGTTCCCAAAATATATTCAAAACCCTAACCATGTAAAACAACTTAAACAAGTGAAATTATGATTGCACTAACCTTATTAACAAGCTTGATTAAGATTGGAAAGCCTTACTCCTTGGCTTTCTCTTTCCCCTTTGAGGATGGTTCTCCAACCTCTTCAAAGCATGAAAAATCAACATTACAAGCAAAACTTGACAAAAGAAATAGTTGGAGCATGATTTAATGCATCAATAACATGTCTAAACCATGAATTCTACTTAACAATTCACAAAACTCAAAAACCACAACTTACTTGCTTCAATGGTAACTTCACTTCTCTTTGCTTTTAATCACCAATCTCAACTTCTACTCCTTAATTCTTAAGCATTAAGTCCTATTCTATGGTTTAATTAGGTAGTTTGGTGGTAAATTTGGAGGTAAGAAAATGAAGAAAATGAAAGAAGAAGGAAGAAAATGGAAATGGCGTGGAGAAGAGAAGAGAAGAAAGACAAAAATGTTGTGGTGTTTACTTTAAGTGCCAAAATCAAATTTGACTTCCTAAAATCATGCAAAATGTGTGGCTAAGATCAAGTCCTAAGTAATCTCATCCAATGGCTCTAAATATTGCTCAAATAATTCTCTTCTACTTCTTATTTAACTCCACCAATTAATTAAATTAACTCCACTAAAATAATTCCTCATTTATTTCTTAATATACCACACTAGAAATATTATGCATTTAATACATAAACTCTCCAAAAATATTCATTAAATATTTTCTACCCACCTAAATCATGCAAACATGCTCCAAAAATAGTAAATAAAATATTAACTAAGCATAGTAATTTTTCCGGACTAAAATAATACCAAGTCCCGGACCGATGGTACTATTCACAGACCGTTAAATCACTATTATGGACACTAAAAAAAAAAAATCAGTCTGTTACAGTTCTCCCCCCCTTAAAAGAAATTCGTCCTCGAATTTACCTGGTGTAAATAACTGAGGATGCTGTTGTCTCATAATATCTTCACTTTCCCATGTAGCTTCCTCGGTCTTATGGTTTCTCCAAAGGACATTTACCAAAGGAATTCTCTTATTCCTTAGTTCCTTGATTTCCCTCACAAGTATCCTCATTGGTTCTTCCTCATAAGTCAAATCTGGCTCTATGGTAACAGAATCAACTGGTATCACATGTGATGGGTCGGACCGATACCTCCTCAACATAGACACGTGGAAAACATTATGTATCCTATCCAGGTCTGGTGGTAAAGCTAGTCTATAGGCTAATGGACCCACACGCTCAATGATCTCATATGGACCAATGAACCTAGGACTAAGCTTACCCTTTCTTCCAAATCTCAATATCTTTTTCCACGGAGATACCTTAAGGAAAACCTTATCTCCCATTGCATACTCTATATCTTTCCTCTTCAAATCCGCATAAGATTTCTGACGATCTGAAGCTGTTTTCAATCTATCTCTGATAATTCTGACCTTATCCTCTGTGTCTCGAATCAAATCTGGACCTATAATCTTACCCTCACTCAATTCCGACCAACACAGTGGAGTCCTACATCTCCTGCCATATAGTGCTTCGAAGGGAGCCATCTGAATGCTCGACTGATAACTGTTATTGTAGGCAAATTCAGTAAGTCGAATGTACTTCTCCCAACTGCCCTCAAACTCAATAGCACAAGCTCTTAACATATCCTCCAAAATCTGAATAACCCGCTCTGACTGACCATCAGTCTGAGGATGAAAAGCTGTGCTGAAATTCAGCTTAGTACCCAGGGCCTCATGTAGCTTCTTCCAAAATCTAGAAGTAAATCTCGGATCTCTATCTGAAATGATGGAAGAAGGAATCCCATGTAATCTCACTATCTCATCTATATAAAGCTCTGCATACTGCTCCATGGTGAAGTCAGTCCTAACAGGAAGAAAGTGTGCCGACTTAGTTAGTCTATCAACTATTACCCATACAACATCTTTCTTTCTAGGCGTAGGAGGCAACCCAATCACAAAATCCATGGTAATCCTATCCCATTTCCACTCCGGAATAGAAGTAGGGTGTAACAAACCAGAAGGAAACTGATGCTCTGCTTTCACTTGCTGGCATGTCAAACACCTCGACACATAATCTGTGATATCCCTCTTCATCGCCGGCCACCAATAGTGTGATTTCAGATCATGATACATCTTATTACTGCCAGGATGCATAGCATAGGGACTAGTATGAGCTTCCTTTAAGATACTCTTTCTCAACTCTGAAATTTTAGGCACACAAATTCGATCCCCAAAATACAAGCAGTCCTCTCTAATCTCAAATCCCTTCTTCTTACCCTCTCTGACTAGGCCTTTCCACAAGGCAATAGTCTCATCACCCTGCTGTGCATCTCTAATCTGCTGTAGTAGGCTAGGTTTCACCATAAGCTCTGCTACAAGAGCACCATCTCTAGTCACAGTTAAGTGTGCATTCATAGCACGAAGAGCAACTAATGCCTTTCTACTGAGTGCATCTGCCACTACATTAGCTCTACCCGGGTGGTAATCAATAGTGAACTCATAGTCCTTAAGTAGCTCTAACCATCTGCGCTGCCTCAGGTTAAGCTCTCTCTGTGTAAGCAAATACTTAAGGCTCTTATGATCCGTATACAAGTGGCATTTCTCACCATATAAGTAATGTCTCCAAATCTTCAAGGCAAACACAATAGCTGCTAACTCCAAATCATGGGTAGGGTAGTTCTTCTCATGTGGCTTCAGCTGCCGGGAAGCATAAGCAATCACCTTGCCCTCCTGCATAAGCACACAACCCAAACCATTATGCGAAGCATCACTATAAACATCATATGGTCTGGCTGGAGCTGGCTGTGTCAAAACTGGAGCCTCAGTAAGCATCGCCTTAAGCTTCTCAAAGCTACTCTGGCATCTATCAGTCCACTCAAAACGGACATCCTTACGGAGAAGTCTAGTCAAAGGGGCTGCAATAAGAGAAAACCCCTTGACAAACCTCCTGTAATATCCAGCCAAACCTAAGAAACTGCGAATCTCTGTGACATTCGTAGGTGGCTTCCAATCAAGCACTGCCTCAATCTTCTTCGGGTCCACCCGAATACCCTCTGCAGAAACAACATGCCCTAAGAAAGCAATCTCAGTCAACCAAAATTCACACTTACTGAGCTTGGCATACAACTGTCGGTCTCTCAAGGTCTGCATAACTGTTCGTAGGTGATGATCATGATCCTCTCTAGTCGGAGAGTACACCAAAATATCATCAATAAAAACCACCACGAACTGATCCAAATAAGGATGGAAGATCCGGTTCATCAGGTCCATAAACACTGCTGGAGCATTAGTCAACCCAAATGGCATCACTAAAAACTCATAGTGACCGTAGCGTGTCCTGAAAGCAGTCTTAGGTACATCTGATCCCTTCACCCTTAGCTGATGATAACCTGATCTCAGATCTATCTTCGAGAATACACTAGCCCCTCTCAGCTGATCAAACAAATCATCTATCCGAGGCAATGGATATCGATTCTTCACAATAACTTTGTTAAGTTGTCTGTAATCAATACACAATCTAAGTGAGCCATCCTTCTTCTTTACAAACAATACTGGAGCACCCCATGGAGATACACTAGGACGAATAAAACCCTTATCAAGCAACTCCTGAATCTGTATCTTTAACTCTTTCAATTCAGCAGGCGCCATCCGATATGGAGCAATGGATATCGGTGCAGTACCAGGCATAACATCAATACCAAACTCAACCTCTCTCTCAGGAGGTAAACCAGGCAACTCCTCTGGAAACACATCCAAAAAATCACATACTGTGGGTATATCATGGACACTAGGAGACTCTGACTCTGGAGTAAGTACACAAGCTAAGTAGGCCTCACAACCATGCTGGATCAGTCTTCTCGCAGTAGAAGCAGAAATAACGTTAGAGAGGTAATCCGACCTCTCCCCCACAACTACAATCTCCTCTTCAGACGGAGTCTGAAGCGTAATCCTCTTACGTCTACAATCAACAATGACCCCATGTCTAGACAACCAATCCATACCCAATATCACATCATACTCCCGAAAAGGCAACTCTATCAAATCACCCAGAAATACATACCCATGAATGGCTACAGGGAAATCTCTATACACCCGATCAACTACTACACTCTGACCCAAAGGGCTAGTAACCTCAACGCTGTGCTCTAATGTCTCAGCATGCATACTAACCAGTCTACCCACATGTATGCATATGTATGAATGCGTGGAGCCCGGATCAATCAAAGCAAGTACAAAAGTGTCAAAGATAGAGAAGGTACCTGCTATGACGTCCGGCGCATCCCGCTGCTCCCTGGTCCTGATGGCATAAGCTCTCGCCTGTGCTCTAGCCTCTGGTCTCTCCACAGTCTCAGACACGGGTCTCTCACTCCAGTACCATATCCCTCACTACGGCCTCTACCTCTGCCTCTCTGAACATAGGGAGCTGGCCTCCCAACCTGGTGAGCTGGATGAGTCACAGTCATAGGACAATCCCTAATTATATGCTCAGTGGATCCACATCTATAGCAAGCTCGCGTAGCTCTCCAACACAACCCAATATGTCTCCTGCCACACTGACTGCAAATTGGTAGACCTGACCATGCTGTACCTCCACCACTAGCAACAGATGAAACTGGAGGAGCTGATCTCGGAACTATACCCCGACCAACTGTCTGGCCCGGTCTGGCCCCCATCTGCGGTCCACCTCTAAATCTCTTGCTACAAGACTGGACCCCTGAAGTCTGTCCAGACGTAGCACTCTGAAATCTCTTATACTGACTGCTCTGCTGGATCCTCTGACCTCTGGCCTGTCTCTCATTCCAAATAAGCTCAAGCTCTGTAGCAGCCTTCACCAAACCAGCTAATGTAGTGTGGGGCTGGGATGTCAAGTGCATCCTATACTCATCCAGTAACCCCTTCCGAAACCGCTTACACTGATCTGCTTCAGTAGGGACCAACTTAGAAGCATACCTACTCAACCGCAGAAACTCCCGCTCATACTCGGAGACAGTCATCCGTCCCTGCCTGAGCTCAAGGAACTCTGCTATCCTCTGATCCGTGTATAACTCCCCTACATATTTCTCCCGAAAAGCAGAGAGAAAGAAATCCCAAGTAACATCCTCAACTCTCGCTGTCTTCACCATAGACTCCCACCATAGGTAAGCCTCTTCCTTTAGTAAGGAAACAGCACAAATCAATCTATCTGCAAGAGTACACTGCATCTGGTCCAAAACCCTCTCTGTAGCTTGGAGCCAAAATTCTGCTATAGAAGGATCACCATCTCTCCGACCCATAAAATCCTCAACACAATACTTCCTCAGTCTCTCTACCGGGGTATGAACTAGAACAGGGGCTGGTACGACTGGAGCCTGGGGAACAGCTCCCGCAGCCTGCCTCAATGCAGCTACCAACTGCTGTACCAAATCACCCTGATTAGGCCCCGCAGGACCCGCAGTAGCCTGCCCTACAGCTGAGGCGCGCTCTGCATCGGAACCCAAAATCCCACCAGCATCACCACCGGCTGGCCTACCGCCCTCTAACATAGCACCCTCTGGAGGGACATAACTGTCAACCTCCTCATTCGGTAGGCGCTGAGACATCACTAAATACCTACAAAGACCAGCGGATTTGCATCAGAGACAAATTCCCAAAACAGACTAATATGGCATGTATTTAACTTAAATCACTTATATCATGACTCCAAATCGGATAAACTCTTATACCAAATAATATATCCTAGAATCGTCTAAACCTATGCTCTGATACCACAAAATGTAACACCCACCGGCCAATCCCGGAGAACCAGACGGCGGATGCCACAATCGGTGCCGGAGCACCGTCTTATGTCACTTATTAAAGCTAGATCACAAATTAGAAGTGGTTAAATTTTCATAAGGAGGCAAGTAATTAACATTTTGTTTTGTTTTTTTTTTTTTGTTAACGAAAATAATATTTAAGGAAATTCCTACTAAAATTTCGCAAGAGTTTCCCTTAAAAATAACTTGCCACACAAAGAAAATATACACACTTCCAATTTTCTCCAAACCCCAAAACTCCAATTCAACATAACATACCACAAGCACTTCTAAATATCCATCAACATACGCATCATAGTCTAAACACATTCTTTTCAAGGAATATATAATCATCATACACCAAAAATATAATAAGATGTTATTTCCTTCAATAATCATAACTCTTAATACATTATAAACTTATTATATAAGACCTCCATAATACAATCTTTATATACATGCCAAAAATCACCATTTACAAAATATCCTACCCAAAATGTGATCTCTACTCTGATGCTTGTCCTCTGGTCTTGAAGAACACCCTCCGCTCCTAACCTGCGCGTGATAAAAATCAACGCGCTGAGTGGAAGACTCAGTGGTGCTAAATAACCAACAATTAAATTAAATAGAAAAGCCAAGTCAAATCTGAAATTACTCAACTATATAAATACCGAAATCGCATTTATTTAATTCAAATACTTTGAAAGCAATGAGAAGATTATAAATACAAATATGTATTCATTCTTTTATAGCAACAATAAAATTTCATTTTTTTTTTCGTTAAGGCTCATACTCATGCAGAATGAACATAAGCAGATTTGATCGTGGCCTATGTTAGCGCCACCCCCATCACATACTCGTGGCCTATGAAAGCACCACCGTGGCCTATGAAAGCACCACCCACATCACACAATCGTGGCCTATGAAAGCACCACCATGGCCTATGAAAGCACCACCCCATCACACAAATAAGCGCGTCCGCCTATTTATAAGGGCTAATAACCCTAGCATATGATCATAGCTTCACAATAAGAAAATCCATCTCATCATACCACGTCTCAATCATGCATAGTAGAGCCCAAATCAAAATCATTCTTTCACAAAAGCAATAATTCTTAATCAAAACCTCTTCATTTAGTACTCATCAGTTCAAAAGTTTTACTCAAAACACTATAAATGTATATATACTTAATATAGTATAAAAGTACATAAATCAAGAACTTTTCAGCATTTCCAAAACTTGACCTCTGCTGGGTTTTTAACACATAATTTGAGTTATGGGTCTCCAAATTGAATAAAATTAGAGTCATTAGAAAGCTAAGACAAAATGATACAAATGTTCAGAAGGGACCACAGCCCAGATCATAGAGTAAGATAACAAACAAAAGCTCAGAACACAGACCAACAGATCAGACCTGATTCAGCAGAACCAAGTCCAATGTTTCTTGAATTCCTACTTCACCAAACACTCAAATGAAACCAATCTAGAACGAGAGAATTCTCAAGACACAGAGAAACAACTTTTATGAAGAACTCAAAACCTAATATTATCATTATAGTTGTCAAAATGGGCACTCAATTTAGTAATGCATGTGGCCCGACACAACAGAGTCAGTTTGGGTGTTTCAGCCATAAGTTGTGCTATGTATATCCAATTTGGACACAAGAGGATGGGTTGGAAAGATAAGAAGTAAAGCTATAACTGTTATGAAGAACATAAAACGTTATTTTGCCATTTGAGTGGTGAAAATGGACAATAATTTTGGATATACAGGTAAGACATCATAACAGAACCAGTTTTGGTATTTCAATCATAAGTTGAGCTACAAGTATTGGAATTAGACATAAGAATATGTTTTGGAAAGCTGAGAAATAGAGATACAACTTTCATGAAGAAGTCAGAAACAAATGGGAAGTATAAAGGGGTCAAAAATGAGTTCCAATCCCACGACAGAACACATCTCACATTAAAATTCAGCAATTTCAACAAAACATACAAAGTTCCCAAAATATATTCAAAACCCTAACCATGTAAAACAACTTAAACAAGTGAAATTATGATTGCACTAAACTTATTAACAAGCTTGATTAAGCTTGGAAAGCCTTACTCCTTGGCTTTCTCTTTCCCCTTTGAGGATGGTTCTCCAACCTCTTCAAAGCATGAAAAATCAACATTACAAGCAAAACTTGACAAAAGAAATAGTTGGAGCATGATTTAATGCATCAATAACATGTCTAAACCATGAATTCTACTTAACAATTCACAAAACTCAAAAACCACAACTTACTTGCTTCAATGGTAACTTCACTTCTCTTTGCTTTTAATCACCAATCTCAACTTCTACTCCTTAATTCTTAAGCATTAAGTCCTATTCTATGGTTTAATTAGGTAGTTTGGTGGTAAATTTGGAGGTAAGAAAATGAAGAAAATGAAAGAAGAAGGAAGAAAATGGAAATGGCGTGGAGAAGAGAAGAGAAGAAAGACAAAAATGTTGTGGTGTTTACTTTAAGTGCCAAAGTCAAATTTGACTTCCTAAAATCATGCAAAATGTGTGGCTAAGATCAAGTCCTAAGTAATCTCATCCAATGGCTCTAAATATTGCTCAAATAATTCTCTTCTACTTCTTATTTAACTCCACCAATTAATTAAATTAACTCCACTAAAATAATTCCTCATTTATTTCTTAATATACCACACTAGAAATATTATGCATTTAATACATAAACTCTCCAAAAATATTCATTAAATATTTTCTACCCACCTAAATCATGCAAACATGCTCCAAAAATAGTAAATAAAATATTAACTAAGCATAGTAATTTTTTCGGACTAAAATAATACCAAGTCCCGGACCGATGGTACTATTCACAGACCGGTAAATCACTATTACCGACACTAAAAAAAAAAATTAGTCTGTTACAGTAATAGTAATGGATATAGAAACAACATTTGAAGAACACATAGTGTTATAAAAAGGAATAGAAAATAGTTATAGGATGGAAAATATTTACTAGAATGCTCTAATACCCAATCCAACTGACATGCCAATGCTAAATAATATTTGAACAAGGTTTTAAAGGAAAATTTCATGCTTAAATGTTTGAAAATATCCCACTTATTTCTTTTAATACCTTGAGGTATCTGAGATTTCCATTGAATTCTGGTTTTGAAAAGATACGATAAAACTTTGATAAGCATGTAGTGGTTTTACTACCTTCATTATGATATTTTATAAGGTTTTATTTTAATCAATTCTAAAATTCCCTCCTTTGTGATAAGTTTTCAAGGAAAGATTTGTTATTATCAACTTAGTTTTGAGATAAGTTTTCTGGAATGCATTATGAATACAATATACTATGGAATTCATGTGCATAAGGATTACTATTTCTTTGGTTCTTAAATTGAATAGGGTATAAGTAATTAGACAAAAATAAAAAAGAATTGGTTAAGTTGGATTAAATAAAGTAAATAAAGTGGAGGAATTGAATAGAAGAGTCAATATAGTGAGAAGACCAATAAAGAGAGAAAATATAACTTAAATGAGCTGAGCCCGATAGTAAAGGATTTAATAAAGGATGTGTGAAATAAAGTAGTTTGTCAGTTTTATATCAAAGGATTCAAAAGGATGAAATAATTTGAAATGTGGGAATGGTAATGAAGGAAATGATCAAACATAACAATAAGTACTCTACATGAATATATCCAACAGGGAAAGAAGAAACCTTTTACAATGCGGTTAATCCTTCTACAAGAGGTACTATAGATGCTATGGCAGGAGGATCATTAATGAAGAAAACTACTAATGATGCAATTGAGTTGTTTGAGGAAATGGCTAATAACAATAGCATATGGCCAACCGAAAGGGCTCAAGTAAGTCGTTCCAATGTTAATCATGATTCTTCTCCTTCTTCTTCAAAAAATTCAGCCTTAACTATGATGCAAGCACGAATTTCTGCTTTAGCATATAAAATTGATAACTTGAATGTGAGTAAGTCAACATCTCTTACTTGTGAAAATTGTGGTCAAAATGGACATGTATCAAAACAGTGTAATTATCATCCGATTATAGAGGAACAAGTAAACTATGTTCAAGGACAAGTTCACAGTCCATATTCGAATAATTATAATGCTGAATATCGTAATTATCTTAACACTTTTTGGAGAAACAATGATAATCAAGATAGAGGAAATCAAGTTAATCAATCTCAAGATAAAATAGGACAATTGACAAGTAATATTGATAAGTTTTTGGATGGAATAAATCAGAAAATGAGCAGCCAAGATGATAATTTTAAATGGTTAGAGACTAAGTTTGATAAACTTTTCAAGAATCATTCTTCATCTATACATAACTTGGAAGTGCAAGTAGGACAACTTGCCAATGCTATTTCATCACGTGGAGTAGGAAATCTTCCAAGTAATACAGAAAAGAATCCTAGGGAAAATGTAAGTGATATTGTTTTAAGAAGTGGAAAGGTCGTTGATAAAGTAGTTCCCTCGGGTATTGATGCTAATGTCTTGAATAATGAATCTGTTGAGCCGGTTTGTGAACTGAGCAAGGAAGTAAATTCTACAGGATCAAAGGAAAAGGAAAAGGATAATATGAAAGTTTATCGACCAAGTCTACCTTTTCCACAAAGGCTAAAAAAGCAAGAACAAGATAAGCAATTCTTAAACTTTATAAATAAATTGAAACATTTGCATATTAACATGTCATTCATGGAAGCCATTACACAAATTCCAAACTACGGGAAATTTCTTAAAGATTTTATCTCGAAGAAACGTACTTGGTAGGATGTGTCAATAGTTACTTTGACCGAGGATTGTAGTTCCATAATCTCAAGTAAATTACCTACTAAACTTAAGGATCCAGGAAGCTTTACCATACCATGTAGATTAGGTGAGGTAGATTTCCCTAGATGCCTTTGTGACTTAGGAGTAAGTATTAACTTGCCATTATCTCTTTTTAAGAAATTAGGTTTAGAAGATGAAGTAAAACGTACTAATATGGTTTTACAACTTGCTAACCAATCTATTAAAAGACCTTATGGCATTATTGAAGATGTACTTGTTAAAGTTGACAAGTTTATTTTTCCAACTGATTTTATCATACTTGACTTTGTTTATGATGAGAATTGTCCTCTTATTTTAGGAAGACCATTCATGAACACAGGGAGGGCATTAATTGATATCTCATAAGGGAAATTAATCCTTAGGATAGGTGATGATATCATTGAATTTCATATAGATAAAGCCATGAAATATCCTATGGATGAAGGTAATTGCATGAGGATTGACATAGTTGATACATGTGTGCATGAAATATTTGCATTAGAAAATAATGTTAAATATGAAAATGATAGTGCAAGTAATGAAGAAAAAGAGTTTATAAGTTTAAGACCTGAGATGTTACTTAGAGAAAATGAACCTTTACCTCTATCAATTGAAAGGCCACCAATAGTAGACCTTAAAGAATTACCTAATCATTTAAGATATGGTTTCCTAGGCAAAGATCACACACTTCCAATAATCATTTCTAACAAATTAACTATAGATCAAGAAAATGAATTGTTAAGTATTGTTAGAAATAGGATTAGGAATATAGGATGACAAATTTCTGACCTTAAGGGTATAAGTCCTAATTGAGTCATGCATTACATAAATCTTGAAGATGGACATGTACCTAGGGCAGAAAGACAAAGGCGACTTAATCCTAATATGAAAAAAGTAGTGAAAAAGGAAATTATAAAGTTGTTAGATGTAGGAATAATATACCCAATTTCGGATAGCCAATGGGTTAGTCCGATTTAATGTGTTCCTAAAAAGGGAGGGATGACTGTAGTAAAAATTGAAAATGGTGAACTAATCCCTACTAGAACCACTACGGGTTGGAGGGTATGCATTGACTGCAGGAATTTAAATTTAGCCACAAGAAAAGATCACTTTCCATTGCCTTTCATAGACCAAATGTTAGAAAGGATTGTTGGTCATGCTTTCTATTGCTTTCTCGATGGATATTTGGGATATTTTTCAGATTTATATATTTCCGAATGACCAAGAGAAGACTACATTTACTTGTCCATTCGGTACATTTGTATATAGACATATGCCTTTTGGATTATGTAATGCACCAGCAACATTCCAGCGCTGCATGACAACCATTTTTAATGATTACATAGAAGAAATTATGGATGTATTCATGGATGATGTTTCTGTATATGGTGATTCTTTTGAGAGTTATTTGAAAAATTTGGACCTAGTGTTATCAAGATGTGAAAGTGCTAATTTAGTTTTAAATTGGGAAAAATGCCACTTTATGGTTGATGAGGGCATTGTTTTGGGGCACAGAATAAGTAAAGATGGAATCCAAATGGATAGGGCAAAGATAGAAGTCATAGAAAAGTTACCACCTACTACTATGATTAAGGGAATTAGGTCTTTTCTAGGCCATGCAGGATTTTATAGGAGATTTATAAAAAATTTCTCTATCATTGCTAAACCACCAACTAACTTGCTTGTTAAAGATGTACCCTTTGATTTTTCTCAAGATTGTTTAAATGCCTTTAACACTTTGAAAGATGCATTAGTAAGTGCACCTATTATGGCAAAACCTGATTGGGGATTACCATTTGAAATAATGTGTGATGCCAGTGATTGTGGGTCCCGTATATGTATGGCACAACCCAAGAGGGTGGGTGAATTGGGTTTTCTAAAAACATATATAAATTTTAGAATTTCAAAACAAAATATAGAATTCTAAGTCCAGCGGAAAAATAAAGAACTCGTGAAATTAGAATATGGATTAGAACTACCTCACAAAGTTCTATTCATAAAAGATAGAAAGACAATGCAAAGTGCATCTATTAATTAGAACTGCTTCACAATGTCTTATCCAATATCAGAACTGCTTTATGAAGGAAAGCTATTGAAATTAGAACCTCCTCATCAAGTTTAGAAATTCATATAAGACTGTGTGAGAGACAGTTATTGAAATTAGAACTGCTTCACAAAGCTTTAATCAAGTATCAGAACTACTTTATGATGGAAAGCTATTGTAATTAGAACTTCCTTATAAAGTTTAGAAAATTAATTAGAAACCCAAGTAGTAAAATATACTGTGAATAGAAGAACAGTCAGAACATGGTATATTCACTTATTAGAATTCCAGTGTTCTAATGTTCAGAAAAGATAAGACTTATTACCGTTTTAGAACAACAAATTCATTTTCAACTTTAACATTTCTAAAATATAAACAGAAGTGTAATAAAAGCAGTATCAAGCAAACTTCAGAAACTAAAAGATCAACACAGTGATTTATAGTGTTTCGGCACTAACTCGCCTACATCCACTCCCCAAGATGCATCTTGAGATCCTCAACTATGTTATCTCTTTTCAAGGGTAAGAGACAAACCAACAATACAAGGCAATAGATCAGCACCTAGATCTACCCTTTTATCCTACTAGATTTTCCAAAGGTTCTAGTTAACCTCAACCCTTTCTGTTTTTGGCAGAGTACAGAAACTCAATTCAAGACATTAAAATCTCATACAAGGAGAAGGTCGCTTGATAACCTCTTTCCCAATAGCTTATCGCCCAAGCTATTACACAAATGTTTAATCAAATAAAAGCTTGTCTACTATAGATTACAAAATCTAAATAGACAGAAAGAAATGCACATATAAGCACAAGAAAAACAGTTTATCAGATTAGAAAATCGATTAGAACACAGAACCGTTTTTCAAAAGTAGTTGTAAAAATTCTTTTCTCTTTAAAGATAAAAACGTTAAGTGTAAAGATGAAAAGAAAAATGGGGGTAGAGAGTAAGTTTTGAGAGAAAAAGATTTGATCAATGAGAGAATGCTCTTAAAACGAAAACTCTTACTTCACCAATGTTCCAAGAGTGAAACACTCCTTTATATAGAGAGCTTCGAGTCTCTTGCTTTTGAAAAGAAGATATTTTATTTTGAAACCAGAATATTGGCTTTCCTTATTTAGAAGATACAAAAATCTTTATGACCAAAAATTTATTTTATCCTTTTCGGTAAGAGAATAAAACACGATTTTGCTTTCCTTTAAACAAAAGATTTTCGGCAGCATTTTGTTATGGAAAAATATTTTTTACGAAAAGATGCTCTTACTAAAAATGAAAAGATTCTTCCTTCATTTTTAAGGTAAGAAAATAAGTTGAAGTACTTTTAGATTTTTCAAAGAGATTTCCGAAAAAGATAATGTATGATTTATTACCAAAAACATTTAGAGATGTAATCTCTTTAGTTTTAGGAAATTAAATCATTTCGATTTTAAAGAATATTTTTCGAAAAATAAATAAAAGAATTTATTTTGGAAAAATCTAATTTCTGAAAAATATTTTTGTTGAGAGAGAAATTAATTTATGTGCTCATATATGAATTTTCTCTCTATCCTACAAAGTATCCTAAATACCTAACCACTAGGGTCTTCGAATTATCTTCACACACTATGGATTTTGTAGGACTTGCCTTGTATGATTTCTTTCCATAATAATTCTGCATAAAATAATATTAGCACAAATAACATAATTTAAATTTATTTATTTTGTATTAATCATCAAAATCCCGAGATTAAATTTTGACCCTTGAGTCAACAATCTCCCCCTTTTTGATGATGACAAAACCAATAAATTTAGTAAACATAAAAGCATGTGCTCCCCCTGAATTTTATGCATATAAGTTCTAATCATGCCAAATGATCTTGATATAAAGCAAATTAAAACATGTATTTTGCTCTCCCTGAATAGATGCAGTAAAACTATTTTGTGAAAATTAGAACTAGGGAGACTTTTTAGAAACTGATTTTAGAACTAGCAAAAAATAGGCAAGATATTCTAAATTCTAATAATTAGAGCATAGATATTAGAACTAGCAAAGATAGACAAGATATTCTAAGTTCTAATAATCAGAGCATAAATATTAGAACAAGCAAAGATAGACAAGATATTCTAAGTTCTAATAATCAGAACATATGGTCAGAGCAAAAGAATAGAAACTGATATTCGAAATAGAACAAAAGATCTTATGTCCAACCTGCAGAACAGTCATTAGAATAAGAATCTAAGTTCTAAAAGCACTCAGCTTATCATATAGAAAATATAGCTCAACAACATAGACCATATAGAAAGCAAAAACCACCAACACAGATAGAAGTACTTTGGTCACTAAGTACGTACCAAAATATTCAAAATACCACCAAAATACCTGTGTTCTCCCCCTTTTTGTCATCAAACAAAAGGGTTAGACAAAATCAGAGCAAAATAAAGAAAAAAAAAACTGTTCCAAAGATATAATCCTACAAAGATAAAGCAAAAATAAATTGTTCAGAACACATAAAAAACAAATTAGAGAGGCTTAGAATCAGTTCTAAGTCTCTTAGAACTGCTCAAATTCTGAGCTGGAGCAGTTTCAGAAGAACTTTCTGGCCTTTTAGAAGATGGGTGAAGTGGAGGCTTTCTTCCATGCGTTCTATGCTTGCCAGCAGTGTGCTTAACCTTCTTTAGTTTCTCTGAGGAGGGGATGTAGGGTGTTCCTTTCACTCTGAGAGTAGCTAAATTTCTTTCATTCACATCCTTCATTCTTTCCAAAGTCTTGATGAGAGACTGATTCTGTCCAATCACAGTTTGGCAATGTTGTATTGCCTCATCAAGTTCTTTGTTGTGCTCTTCTGTTAGCTCCTTCTCTATTTTTCCTAGCATAGCTTCCCTACTTCTTTGAGTCGACAACAACTCAGATTCTTTCTCTGTCTTAACCTCAGTAGATTTCTCTTCATCACTAATTTCTAGCATTTCAGTCTCAGCATCACTAACCTCCTCTACTTTCTTTCCTTTTTCCATCTTTTCAAGCTCTTTCTTCTTTTCTGTTTCTTCTTCTTTTTCTAATTCTTCTTCTTTCTCTGCAGCACTTTCTTTTTCAGTCTCCTCCTTTCTTTCTTCTTCTAATTTTTCTTCTTCTTCTAACTTCTCTTCATCCATTTTCTCTTCTGACTTTTCTTCTGCTTTCTCTTCTGACTTCTTTACTTCTTCTTCTATTTCTCCTAACTTTGCTTTCCCTTTGTCTTCTTTCTTTTTCTTTTTCTCATTCTCTTCTTTTCTTTCTTTTTCTTTCTCAACTCTTTCTTTTTCTTTCTTTACTTTTCCAATTTCTCTTTTCTTCTTTCCTTTCTCAGTTTCTTCTCTTCCCTTCTCTTCTTTTTCTTTCTCTTCCTTCTTCTTCTCTTCTTTTTCCTTCTCTTCTCCTCCTTCCTCATCTTTATTTTTAGAGACCCGCTGTCCAACTTTGAGACAGTATGACCATCATTCGCATCTAGATCAACATCTAAGAACTCAAACACTGGGGTAAGAATCATTCCATAGGGTAGCTTTTTAGGGTTGTTCTGCAACTTGTCAAAAATAATGTGACATAGATTGAGGGGTTTCTTCTCAACTATGTGCCACATTATGCACAGCTCTACTTGATTCACATGAGTGAGTGAAGCACTCTTGGGATAGATGTAGTGTACAATGAGTTTGTACAACCATTTCATGTTGTCTGTCAGGTTAGGGCATTCTATTGTACCCTGTTTGTCTGCAGAACCTTTCTTCACAATCTTCTTCACAAAATCTTCCTTTTTATAATCACTAACCCTAGACACATCCTTAATTTTTGTCACCCTAGACCCAGCATTCGGCACATCAAAAATTTTTCCCAAATCAGCGTAAGACAACGCTTTGGTCTCTCCCTGAACCTTAACAGAGATTGACTTTGTTCCATTAACTTTCAGAGAACCATAAAATTCCTTAACCAAACTTTCATAGCACAGTTTGTTCAGAGACAAAAAATTCATCCAACCTTGAAACTCAAAGAGTTCCTTAAACTCAAACTCATCGCTACCAAAGAATTTCCAATCAATTACATATGAGCATGAGAGGATATGGAGAAAGAACAGATTAACCTTTGTCGCGTGCCCTAACTGCTTGTTTATTTGAAGTAGTAGTTTCTATTTTTACTTTCTCTGGTTCCTCTTCTTGCTGTTTCTGCTTCGACTCTTTTTGCTCATATTTCTTTGAGAGCTTTTTTAGGAGTTGAAGCTCTTGCTCAGTTAGAGAGTTGGATGAGGAGTTGGCACTTGATTCGGCCATTGTTGCAAATTTCGAAACTCAGAACAGCTTAGGGTTTTGGTTAGCAAAAAGACGATAGAGAGAATACAAAGCAGTTAATAGAGAATAAAGACACTTAAGTGGCGGAAGAAAAAATAAAGAGCAGTTTTTAAAGGGAATTCAAAACGACAAATAAGACAAAAGAAATAAAAGAAATAAAAGAAATAAAATAATGAAACCGCCAAAGTACTAAAGACAAAAAAACATAATAAAAATAAACACACACAATAAAGTAACTGTTTTTGGATTTAGTCTAAAGCAAGTCTGATAATGACATTAGAAAGTCATATCAGGGCGATGTGCGTTTTAGACAAAAATCATTTTTCACACAGAGCAAAAATTAGAACATAGCAAGGCTTCTATTTTCATACATAGAAAGCAGTTTAGAACATACTTACAAAGTTCTTAAGTTATAAGTTTAGAACTAACATACCAAGTTCTCTTCTAATTGAGCAGAATTGACTTTCATTCAAGGGTTTGTGAACCCTCCCCCCTCCGAAAGGCAAAATCATGCTAGAATGAAGGATGCTCACATGTGTGTTTTATGAAGTCGCCACCTAGTTTATTTTTTATAAGGGAAAACTAAGAAAGAACCCTAAATGACTCCAATTTTAATTAACCTAAGTCTAGATTAATTACCCCAAAGTTTAAGGCACAATCTACGAACCCGAGCTGGATCCCGAGACTATGTCATGCTGATTAACTAATCTAAGTGTAAATGCTTTGCAAGGTAATATGATGCAATTGGACTAGGAAAATGTTTTGGTAATTTCGACTTGCCGCTCGGGGTTAAATCCCGAACGTGCCTACGTACTCTCGTTTGAATGAGAGATCAAAGCCGACGTAGTTCGATAAAGCCTATTTAAAGGCATTTTGAAGGGGTATGCTTCATGCATGAGTGTGTGTATGCTTCGTGCATTTTTTAGGCATTTTTGCCAAAGATTGATTGATTTTCTGTTTTAGGCATTTGTTGCCAAAAGGTGTTTGATTGGGCAATTTATTGCCAAAAATTGATGTTTGGGCTTTTTGTCGCCAAAATGGTTGATTAAGGCAATTTATTGCCAAAACGTGATTGATTAAGGCTTTTAGCCACAATTATTGATTAATTGGACTTTTGGCCGAACTGTTCGAAATAAAGGCAATTACACCGTAGTTATTAATTAACTAGGCACTTTAGCCGATATGTTCGGAGTTTAGCATTAATACCACGATTATTGATTAACTGGGCATTTTAGCCTAAACTTACTTACTTTAAGGCAATTTGCTGCCAAAATGACGATGATGTGAATGCAGTAATTAGAATTTAGAGTAGAAGAGAATATGCACAGAATGCTGAAATTAAATGGGCAGAGTTTCGTTATTACCTGAGTTAATCGGCGGCTGCTTCTTAGCTTCAGCTTGAAAATTCCAGATTAAGCTCCTCGTTTGGGGAATATTAATTGGAATTAATTCAATTAAGTGACCAAATATCACAATGGCAGAGTAATAAAAAGCCTACACTAAATGCAGAAAAGCAGTAAAAGAATCGCAAGGAGCGTAGGGGAGAAGAGAGCGTCCGTCAACACAGACTGAGTGCTTAAAACTGTCGATTCGGGGCTGTATTTATAGGAAAAAATAGGCTGGAGGGCGGGTTCCGCCGCCGTGGAGGGCGGTAGCTACCGCCGTACCGTGGACGGTGGGCGCTGTCGCCGTGGACGGCAGTAGCTACCGCCGTGGACGGCGACTGCTGTCCACTCGCTAGTTTTTCGTTCCAAAGGCTTTTTCGGGAGTTCCGTACCTCCAAAAAATATTCCGGGACTAGTTCTGCGATCCTCGTAATTTTTCGGACGTTTCAAGTACCATATTGGCATACTTTCGGTGAACTTTCCGAACGACCTTCGGTCCGGCCGGATTGTTTGCAGTCCGGGAAAATAGGCTTTTTGAACCTCAAAATTTGAGGATTCACAGTTGCCCCCCACCGACAACCATAAAAATGATTTATGGGAGTCAGTGGTTGTCTGGAAAACAAATTTTGAAGGTGAAAATCGGACGCGTCCAGAAGACCCGCTCGAAATTTGAGCCAAAAAGCAGTTTTCTCTAGGAAATCAGTCAACTTCTTTTTTTTTTTTTTTCAAAAATGAATCCCTTTTATAACCACAGCATGCACAATTGGACTAGGAGTCTCTCCAAAGTAGAAAAGATCAACTTGGGGAGGTACGGTCTATCTCCTATTGCTACCCTTAGGGAAGTAGTTATAGACTGGGATTTTTTATAAGCCTACATCAGATTTTGGGACCCGGAGGCCCACGTTTTTAGATTCGGTGCCATGATGGAGGAAATGCGTCCTCTTTTTGAGGAATTCTACAAGATTATAGGGTGCGATCCCAATGCCCCTTGGGTTAGACATGAGGTCAAAGTTGGGTATATGCGGTCATTTGAAAGTCTATTCCAGTTCAGCCGGCCACATGCTAGGGCCATGGTTGTGGATGACCAAAAGGCAATTCTGCTACCACTGATTTATGAATTTTCAGAGACTCGACCAAATGACCCAGACCGGATGAGGCTGAGGATGCGGCTTTTGTTTTCTGCTTATTGGCGGGTTTCTTGTTTAATAAGGACCCAGGATTTGGAGATTTACGATTCTATCCGATGTTTCGTCAGATGAAGGACATGGGCTGCATCGGCGGTATTGTGCTAGTCGAGACTATCCGAAGTCTTGATAGAGCTGCCTTGGGTTTTGAGAATTGGACTGTCTCTCCGATCATTCTCCAGGTATTTTCCCTTCTCCTTCTCCTTATTGTCTCTTTTTTTCTTTTGGTTCATTCATTCGTAATAGAAATGATCTATACTCAGGTTTGGTTAAAGGACCTCCTCCGAGTGGTTGCTGCTCCTACTTTCTTGCCTTATAACCCCTCTCAGTATCGTATGCGGAGGATATTTATCACTCATCCGTCTACTGATGCATGGACCTCATGGCTGATTGAGTTGGGTCCAAATGAGGTACTGTGGTACATTTCCTGGTATGACATCACCTGCTTTATCCAGGTTAGCTTCCGCCACACCCGAGTTTACCTGCTAGGCCTTACACATTGCACGTGGTACTGCGCTTCGCACATTTTAAGGCAGATGGGGATAGACCAGACTGTTTCAATTGTGGATGGCACTTCCGTGGATTCAGTTATTACTCCGGGTGTTACCCGAGCCATCCTTAAGGCCTGGGTTAGAGATCATCACATGGTTAGGCCCCTACCTAATCCTGCCGGTGTTCATACTTCTCCAGAGTACTGAACCTGGTTCATTGCTGCTGTTTGGCCTATTGAGAGGCCAAGGAGGAATGCACTGCTGAGTGCACTTAAGGGTTGGGCTAAGGTTGGCACCGATGATGCGGCCGGGACTGATGAGGAGATTGTGATGGCTCGTCGAATAAGCGAGGTTGGAGAGGGTTTAGCACCTAAAGACGACATTGAGGATGTTGCCCCACGTAGGCGACGGGATGCTTAGATTTTTTTTTTGGACTTTGGATTTTATCTGGAATTTTGGCTTTGGATTTTTTCCTTTGGATGTGTGTTTTTTTTTTTTTTTGGACTTTATGGACTCTTTTGCTTTGAAATGGAATGACATTACAGTTTTGACTTTTGGGCTTTCCAAGCATTTCCCAATTTATTTATTCAAGCTCTAACTTTTGCCTAAGCCGCCCTTTCGGGTTTTCAGCTTAGCGGGCCCCAACTTTTGCCTAAGCCGCCCTTTTCGGGTTTTCAACTTAGCGGGTTCTTTTTTTTTACACTTTTCTTTTCTTTCCTCTTTTTTTTTTTTTGTTTTTTTTTCTGGCAAAGAAGAATGAATTATTAAATGATTTTTCCATTAATGTTTAGACCGCGCCCAAAGAGGGTTGCCTACATATCTCCGATACATAATTTCTTTTTTTCGAGGAGAATCAGGTCTAATGTAGCTCTTTTTTACATCATGCAATGATTATAATTACACATAATATCTTTTTAACTGATCTAAATTACATGGATTCGTGAACTCCAAACCATCTAAATCAGTCAAAATGATGGCTCCGCCGAACAGTATTCTCTTTAGAATGTAAGGCCCAGCCCTATGAGGGCGGAACTTCCCACGTGGGTCTATGACTGGTTGTCTAATTTCTTTCAAGACCAAACACCCTTCTTCCAATTTTCGGTCTTTGACCTTCTTATTAAAATGCCTAGCCATTCTCCTTTGGTAAACCTGAGTTCGGTGGATCGCTTGTAATCTTTTCTCATCAATACCCAGGAGTTGGAGGTGGTAATTCTGGACCCAATCTGCTTCGCTAATTTGGCTTTCCCGGATGATTCTTGCCGACCGAACTTCCAGTTCAACAGGCAGCACTGCCTCCATACCATATACCAAGGAATACAGAGTTGCTCCGGTGGGCGTTCTGATTGAAGTCCTATATCCCCATAGGGTATTCGGTAACTGTTCATGCCAAGCTTTGTGCTTTTGAACTGTCTTCTGCAAAATGACTTTTATAGCCTTATTTGCAGCCTCTACAGCCCCATTTGTTTATGGACGATAGGGTGAGGACTTATGATGTTGGATTCTCTTTTCTTTCAACAAATCAGAAAATTCACTCTGAAAGTGGGACCCATTATCAGTGATGATCTCGAATGGCATTCCGTACCGACAAAGGATGTTAGTGTGAATACTCAAATTTTGAGGTTCAAAAAACCAGTTTTCCCAGACTGCAAACAGTCCGGCCTGCAACAGTGCCATGCCAATTAGTTTGACTTTGCTACAGTAAATCCGACAATATTGGCTAAAAGAGCCTAGTTAATTAATAACTACGGTTCAATTGCCTTATTTCGAATAAATCTGGCTCAAGTCCAATTAACCAATAATTGTGGCTAAAAGCCTTAATCAATCGCGTTTCGGCAACAAATTGCCTACAGTTTAATCAATCTCATTTTGGCAACAAATTGCCTAAATCAACACATTTTGGCTAAAAGCCTTAAAATCAATCATTTTGGCGACAATCGCCCAATCACATCATTTTGGCAAACAGATTGCCTAAATCAACACATTTTGGCTAAAAGCCTTAAAATCAATCATTTTGGCGACAATCGCCCAATCACATCATTTTGGCAAACAAATCGCCTAAATAAACCATTTTGGCTAAGAGCCTTAAAATCAACGATTTTGGCGACAAATCGCCCGACAACCGTTTTTGGCACAAATGCCTTAAAACCAACACATTTGGCGACGAACGCCTAATCGAATCAATCGATCCTTTGGTAAAATGCCTAAACAAACATGCACAAAGCATACACACACTCATGCATTAAGCATACACCTTCAAAGCCCTTCAAAGAAGGCCTATCGAACTACGTTGACTTTGATCTTCCATTCAAACGGAAGTACGTAGGCACGTTAGGGATTTAACCCCGAGCGGCAAGTCAAAATCACTCAAACATTTCATTAATCCATCATTCACCTTGCAAAGCATTCATTCATCAGTTAGTTTATCAGCATGACATAGTCTCGGGATCCACCTCGGGTTTGCAGACTGTGCCTTAAACATTGGGATAATTAATCTAGTAACTAGGTTAATTAAAATTGGAGTCACTCAGGGTTTTTTCCTAGTTTACCCTTAAATAATTAAACAAGGTGGCGACTCACACACATCATGTGCATTTCTTCCTTAGTCACATGCATCCATATGCCTATGATATTCGGGGTAGGGGTTCACAGTTTGGCGACTCTGCTGGGGAATTATGTAATCATTTTGCATAAAGTGGACTACAATTGCTGTGTAAACTAACCCGCCCTTCTTTAGGGTACTATTTTGTTGTGCCTTGTTTTGCAGGATATCCTAGCACGAATCAAGTGTTCTTTCTTTAAGAATATTTGATAAGGAAATTTGGACTTAATTGTAAAATGTGATTAAGACATTAAAACTTGTTGATTTATCTGCACGATTGAGAATCCTTTTCTCCATTGCATAAAACAAATGAACTTCAAATGAATTTCTTCTCTCTCTGTTCAAATTTCTGAGTCTGGATAGCAAGTAGCGCTGATCGACAGGTCTCTTTGATTATGTCGACGGACAGCCAAAGCGTGCTCCCTGTTACCGCAAACCATCCCTAATCCTTTTGGGGGTGGCCCATGAGTATGGTACCGTTGGACCCACGCGAAACTCTTTGTTTCACATGTGGTTAGGTATATCCTTACTCAAGGTTCAAGGGTCCCTTAATAAGCCAATTCTCTATTTGTGTCATAACCTATAGAACCTATCCTTTAAGGCTATATGCACCCAATGATGCTGAATCATTCCATTAAAATGAATTATGTTTTGATATTGTGCGCATTCACGCATTCATCCCATACTTCACAAAAAAAAAGACTCTTACAAAAAAAAAAACATTCCATTTCAAAGCTGAAAATTCACATTTTGGTCCCTAAGACCTGAAAACTTACATTTTGGTCCCTAAGACCTAAAAAATCACATTTTTGGTCCCTGAGACCTGAAAAATTACATTTTGGTCCCTGAGACCTGGAAAATTACATTTTAGTCCAAAAATTCACATTTTGGCCACAAAGGCCCAAAAATTCACATTTTGGCCACGAAGGCCCAAAAATTCCCAATTTGGCCTATAAGGCCCAAAAATTCACATTTTGGCCACAAAGGCCCAAGAATTCCCAATTTGGCCCCAAAGGCCCCGAAATTTCACATCTTGGCCCCTAAGGCCCTAAAATTCACATCTTGGCCCTCAAGGCCCTAAAATTCACATCTTGGCCCCTAAGGCCCAAAAGTTCACATCTTGGCCTCAAAGGCCCAAAAGTTCACATTTTGGCCACAGAGGCCCGAAAATTCACAATTTGGCCACTAAGGCCCAGAAACTCACATTTTGGCCTCTAAGGCCCAAAAAATCTCGATTTGGCCCTAAAGGCCCCAAAATTCCCATCTTGGCCCCTAAGGCCCAAAAGTTCACAATTCGGCCCCTAAGGCCCGAAAGTTCTTATTTTGGCCACAAAAGCCCAAAAAATTCTCAATTTGGCCCCAAAGGCCCAAAAGTTCCCAATTTGGCCCACAAGGCCCAAAAATTCTCAATTTGGCCCCAAAGGCCCAAAAATTCACATTTTGGCCACGAAGGCCCAAAAATTCCCAATTTACCCCAAAGGCCCAAAAATTCACAATTTGGCCACTAAGGCCCAAAACTTCACAATTTGGCCACAGAGGCCCGAAAATTCACAATTTGGCCACAGAGGCCCGAAAATTCACAATTTGGCCACTAAGGCCCAGAAACTCACATTTTGGCCTCTAAGGCCCAAAAAATCTCGATTTGGCCCCAAAGGCCCAAAAACTCCCAATTTGGCCACAAAGGCCAAAAAATTCACATTTTGGCCTCTAAGGCCCAAAAAAAAAATTTTCTTTGAGAACTTAGGGCCTTTCGAAAAGTCGAGGTGTCCAGCCCTAAGCACTCTACCTTACATATCACATCCCATTGGGTTCTATCCTAGGTGTCCTAGCATACCAACACTATCCTACCAACACTACCCTACATTGTTTGGTCATACCACCCCACACCACAAGGGTCAAGTCCAAATACCTTACCCTTACACTACCCTACCTCACACTATCTCACATCCCCTATGAAAACACCTTATATAGGATAGTCTAATCATTTTGACTATGTCCTTTCACAGGTACCCCTCCAAAGACCATCTGCACCCGAAACGCCAACTGAGCTCTCACCCACAAGACCAATTTCACCAACCGCACCAATGGCATCACTCACCGACATCTAGAACCTCATTGAACAACTGGAAGCCAGAATGGAGGCTAGAATGAATGAGGCATTGGCTGCCCAGAGGACTGCCTTAATAGCTGAACTAGGTGGTGATAATGGAAATGGGGCTTCCGCTGGGGGAAGTGGACCTGCTACCTCCAATCAGGGTCCTGCTGCTGAACCGACAAACCCTGCCCTTAACCTGGATGACATGCCCTCCATAACTACTTCTGAGCTGGAAGCTCAGAAAATGAGAGAAAAATTGGAACTGTTGGAAAGGTCTATTACTGCCCTCAAGACACACAAGGAAGTGGTGGACATGGACTCCTTGTCCTTGTTCCCCGAAGCAAGACTGCCAACTAAGTTCAAGATGCCCAACATGGACAAGTTTGATGGAACCACTTGTCCCAAAACGCACCTGAAAATGTATGTGGGTGCCCTCAACCCCTTTGGCCTGAACAGCGAGCTCCTTGCTCAGTTGTTTCAGCAATCTTTGACTGGTGCTGCATTAAGATGGTTTGTAAGTTTGGATCGTTCCAAAATGAAGAATTGGGAGGACATATGCAATGCTTTCAACACGCAGTACCATTATAATATCGAAGTGGATGTTACCCGGAGGGAGCTGGAAACCACTAAACAAAAGAACAATGAGCCCTTCTCCTCGTTCCTTTCGAGGTGGAGAGCCAAAGCTGCTCAAATGATCAACCGACCCTCTGAACATGAACAAGTTGACATAATAATCAAGAATTTACTGCCTGTCTACCAGTCACAACTTCAAACACAGTACTTGCCTACGTTCCAATCGCTCATTGCGACTGCAACTAAGGTAGAAGACTTAATCCAGTTGGGTCAACTCAAAGAAGACTCATACAAGAAGCAGAATCATGCTCGGTCCAGTGAGACAAATGAAATAGCCAGTATAATCCCCACGAATCCTTTACGTGTTGGGAATTTGGGACACAATCAGCCAAGGAGGCAATATACTGATCTCAGCATGCCAATCCTTTTGGTGTTCCGAGAAGCAGTGAAAGCAAATTTATTAAAGCCCTTAGAAGCAAGGCCATTACCGAACCCCCTGCCTTGGAATTTCAAAGCCAATGAATACTGTGAGTACCATCAAGGACATGGGCATAAGACCGAATCATGCTGGACTTTGAAAAATCGTCTACAAGACCTGGTTGACAATGGGTCCATCATCCCCAAGAGCAAGCTGAACATCAACCAATCCCTTGCCTAACCATGGGATTAATGCAAAAAAAAAATTGCTGAACAAGAATCTTTCGATCCTTTCAAACTTTTCTTAGAAATGAATGAAGTTTGTGTCTGAGAAGGTTGAGATCAAACCTCCAAAAGAACAAAGGAATTGTTCAAGACCAACAACAACCTGTCTGATCGATTTAAGCATCGAGAAGAACGAAGTCACTACAGTCAATCCAATCCTAGTCCATCATAGTCCACCTAGAGTCTATCTTTTAGGGTCTAGTTTTTTCTTTTCATTTTCATTTCCATTCAAGTTTTCATTCAATTTAAATTTGTAAATCTAAGTGTCTTTTGTACACAAATTTTGTCTTATCAATAAAAAGGGATCAGTTTACGTTCCAATCATGTTTATACTCTCTCTCTATCTTTTCCTGTGAAAGCACAAAAAAAAAATCAAAAAAAAAAATAATTGAAAGAAAATGATGACAAAAAAAAAAGATAATAAAAATTGGCAAAGAAAAATGCATTCATTTGCTCTGCATCAATCAAAGCTGGGGGCATCCTAAGAAGCACCTTTATAAGGGAAGTTTTGAAGGGTAATCATGGAAAGGATCCAGCAAAAGGGTATGCAAGACTTCAAACAGTACCGAGGCAAAGCCAACTGAAGGGGTTAGGGCCAGAATGGTTTCTCCGAAAACCCAGGAAAGGAAGTTGCTCCAACGGAGAGGCGTCTGAATTTTGAGCTTAAAAGCGACAGAATAAAGAAGTTATGTTTGGAATTGGGTTGGGTCTGCACGAAGTCGCAATGCTATCCATACACTACTCAAGTCATCTCAAAATCAAGTTGCCTCGAAATTCTTTATGGAGAGGCTGCTTCTACGCAAGCAAAAGGAAAAACAAGACGAGAGGAACCCCTGGTCAAAAGGAAGCAAACAAGCAAAAAGAAAAAAAATAGGTGAAAAGGAACTTCTGCACAAAAGAAAGAAATCAAGGACAAAGCTACAGGAAATCAAGTTGTCAAAAAACGGGTCAACTGCAAGCTCTCCGTTAAATTCAAGCCCATCAAGGGTAGATGACTAATCATTTCAGCCATAAGGACAAAGATCAAGCGGCTGCTCACATTTTGAAAAAGCAGCATAAAAGGAGCAGTCATTTCCACAAATTGGAAGACAACAAACACCTTGAAAATCAAGCGCCAAGCATGGCACAAGTACAAGTGTCCTTATAAACAAGGATCATTTCTCAAAACAAGGAAGAGGAAGAGTCTCCTCAAAATTCCTTATGGAGAGGAGAACCATTGAGGAAATAAGTTTCAAATTCAGAGGAAGATCAAGTTCAAGAAAAGGAATCAAATTAACCTCAAGAATTCAAACATGGCGAAGCCACAAACTCAAAGCATAAAAGCTTCTTCAACACTCAAGCCACTCAAGTTACCACCACAATGTGGGTATTCAAAACTCTTTGTGATGAATACAAGTCATATTTCAGTCAACCCGTGGTAAAACCACTACGACAACAAAATCAGATTCGCCTAGGGTCATCACTACCATACGAGCTCGAGTCAATAAGTTGATTCAACATCATCAAGCCAAGAAGGAATCCCGCGAAGAAATCAAGCCAGAAATGAATTCTGCATCAACATCAAGTCGGGAATGAATCCCGTAAAGACATCAAGCCGGGGAGAAGTCCCGCGAAGAAATCAAGTCAGAAATGAATTCTGCATCAACATCCAGCCGGGAAGGAATCCCGCAAAGACATCAAGCCGGGAAAGAATCCTGCGAAGAAATCAAGACAGAAATGAATTCTGCATCAACATCAAGTCGGGAATGAATCCCGTAAAGACATCAAGCCGGGGAGAAGTCCCGCGAAGAAATCAAGTCAGAAATGAATTCTGCATCAACATCCAGCCGGGAAGGAATCCCGCAAAGACATCAAGCCGGGAAGGAATCCTGCGAAGAAATCAAGATAGAAATGAATTCTGCATCAACATCAAGTCGGGAAGGAATCCTGCAAAGACGTCCAGCCAGGAAGGAATCCTGCAAAGATATCAAGCCGGGAAGAAATCCCGCGAAGAAATCAAGTCGGAAATGAATTCCGCACCAGCCGAGCACGAAGTTCGCATCCCGGAAGGAACTACGAAAGACCTGATTCTCCCTATCCCCCGAAGAGTTCTTGGAGATACGTAGGCAGCCACAAAGGCGCGGTCACAAACATAAGTCTGCATCATAAAAAGCATTTTATCTTTGCCAATAAAAAAATATAATAATAAAAATAATAAAGAAAAGAGAAGAAAAGAAAAATAAAAGCTGGAGTCGAAAACCCGAAAGGGCGGCTTCAGGCAAGAATTGAGCCCGCTAGGCTGAAAACCCAAAAGGGTGGTCTAGGCAAAAGTTAGGGCAAAGAGCCTGCTAGAGTCGAAGACCCGAAAGGGCGGCTACTAGGCAAAAGTTAAGGCAAAAAGAAAAAAAAAAAAAAAGTGCTTTCAAAGGTCTTCTCAGGAGTATATAAATCATTTTTTCCAGGAACCACTGAATCCCTTCGAGTCAAAATTCACTACAAGAAAAATTTGAGTCTAAATCGAGTCTCTAAATCGAGTCTCCATCACCAGTGGTCATTCCACTACGAGTCACAAAAATCGAGTCATTCTCAAAAGTTCATTTTGAAAGCATTACTCTTTGAGTCATTCCTCGAAAAAAGAGAGAGAGGAAAATGTCAATTCAATCCCCGGGGTTTCCAAAACAACCCTAAAAAATGTCAAACATAATCGTTGGGAGGTAATCCTTTAATACCTCGTCTCCACTCGGACCATCGTTTCTTCGATCCTTTCAGACGAGCGATGTCATCCACATTGTCTGTTTCCTCGAGTCATATAAGTGGCTTTATTCTCATTGATTCCTCAATCGATTGGACAAGTACAACACCAATGTTTTGAAGTATTCCATGGTCAGCACCATTCTGTGGGCAAGAAGTGATAAGAACCTTCACCATTCTCCCATCACAGAAGTAATCACGAAATTTTTAGTCTTTCATTAGGAAGAAATTCTATTTCAGCTAATAAGGGCATCAATTCTCTCAAGTAGGGGGCAAAATCCTCCAAGTCGGATTCAGGGGCAAGTGTTATAAAAAAAAAAAAAAAATACACAACCCAGGGTGAAACCCAACCATCGTCAATCTCTTTTACACAAACCCAGGGTAGAACCCGGTTAATGGTTAACCTTTTTCTACATAAAACCTAGGGTGAAACTCTAACCAATAACCAACCGTTTTTCATCTAAAACCAAGCCATTTGATCATTTCGACTTTAGGTGGACCCTTGGTTCTCAAAGAAAAAAAAACAAAAATAAAACAAATCTCTTTTCAAGCCCTCATTAAGAGGCAAAAACATCTTTTCAAGTCCTCATTAAGAGGCAAAACATCTTTTCAAGTCCTCTAAGAGGCAAAATATCTTTTCAAGCCCTCATCAAGAGGCAAAACATCCTTTCAAGTCCTCATTAAGAGGCAAAATCTCTTTTCAAGCCCTCATTAAGAGGCAAAACATCTTTTCAAGTCCTCTAAGAGGCAAAACGTCTTTCAAGTCCTCTAAGAGGCAAAACGTCTTTTCAAGCCCTCATTAAGAGGCAAAACGTCTTTTCAAGCCCTCATTAAGAGGCAAAACGTCTTTTCAAAGCCCTCATTAAGGGGAAAACCTCTTTTTCAAGTCCTCCAAGAGGCAAAATTTCTTTTTAAGTCCTCAAAGAGGCAAAAACATCTTTAAGTTGCAAACATAGATCCATGCATTTGATCATTTCATTCCAAAAAAAAAAAAAAAAAAAAAAAAAACCAACGGCGGGGTTTCCTCTTCTGCCCATCCTCAAAATTTGCTCCTTCAGATGGCCACTGGCTCTCTTAAATCATTTTTATGATAGCCAGTGGGGGGCAACTGTGAATACTCAAATTTTGAGGCTCAAAAAGCCAGTTTTCCCAGACTGCAAACAGTCCGGCCTGCAACAGTGCCATGCCAATTAGTTTGACTTTGCTACAGTACCATGCCAGTAAATTTGCTACAGTGCAAACAGTCCGGCCGGACCGGAGGCCATTTTGGACATTTACTGGAAGTATGCCAATATGGTACTTAAAACGTCCGGAATGTCGCGAGGATCGCGGAACAGGTCCCGGAATATTTTTCTGAGACCCGTAACTCCCGAAAACTCCTCCGGAGTGAAAAAGCCCAAGTAACCGCGGCCCCTGCCGCCGGCGACCCGTTTTGGCCTATAAAATGGCCTCTCCCCCTTCATTTTTGACACCCCTGTCTGTGTTGACGGACGATCTTCCTCCCTCCCACGCTCCTTGCGATTTCTTTACCGCTTTTTGCATTTAATTTAATTTTTATTGCATTTTTATTGTGATTCTTGGACACTAAAATTAAACAAAATAAAATTAATTAATATTTCCTAAACGAGGAGCTTAATCTGGAGCTAAGAAGTGGCCGTCGATTAAATCAGGTACACAAACGAAACTCTGCTCATTTAATTTTAGCACTTCATGCATATTTCTCTTCTACTCTTAATAATTCTACAACCGCATAAATGCATTCACGTCATCATTTAGACAAATAAACTGTCTTAATTAAACATGATTAAACTCAAATGCCCGGTTAATTAATAATCGTGGCATTAAAGTTTAAATCCGACAATATTGGCTAAAAGAGCCTAGTTAATTAATAACTACGGTTCAATTGCCTTATTTCGAATAAATCTGGCTCAAGTCCAATTAATCAATAATTGTGGCTAAAAACCTTAATCAATCGCGTTTCGGCAACAAATTGCCTACAGTTTAATCAATCTCATTTTGGCAACAAATTGCCTAAATCAACACATTTTGGCTAAAAGCCTTAAAATCAATCATTTTGGCGACAATCGCCCAATCACATCATTTTGGCAAACAGATTGCCTAAATCAACACATTTTGGCTAAAAGCCTTAAAATCAATCATTTTGGCGACAATCGCCCAATCACATCATTTTGGCAAACAGATTGCCTAAATCAACACATTTTGGCTAAAAGCCTTAAAATCAATCATTTTGGCGACAATCGCCCAATCACATCATTTTGGCAAACAGATTGCCTAAATCAATACATTTTGGCTAAAAGCCTTAAAATCAATCATTTTGGCGACAATCGCCCAATCACATCATTTTGGCAAACAAATCGCCTAAATAAACCATTTTGGCTAAGAGCCTTAAAATCAACGATTTTGGCGACAAATCGCCCGACAACCGTTTTTGGCACAAATGCCTTAAAACCAACACATTTGGCGACGAACGCCTAATCGAATCAATCGATCCTTTGGCAAAATGCCTAAACAAACATGCACAAAGCATACACACACTCATGCATTAAGCATACACCTTCAAAGCCCTTCAAAGAAGGCCTATCGAACTACGTTGACTTTGATCTTCCATTCAAACGGAAGTACGTAGGCACGTTAGGGATTTAACCCCGAGCGGCAAGTCAAAATCACTCAAACATTTCATTAATCCATCATTCACCTTGCAAAGCATTCATTCATCAGTTAGTTTATCAGCATGACATAGTCTCGGGATCCACTTCGGGTTTGGAGACTGTGCCTTAAACATTGGGATAATTAATCTAGTAACTAGGTTAATTAAAATTGGAGTCACTCAGGGTTTTTTCCTAGTTTACCCTTAAATAATTAAACAAGGTGGCGACTCACACACATCATGTGCATTTCTTCCTTAGTCACATGCATCCATATGCCTATGATATTCGGGGTAGGGGTTCACAGTTAGTATGAACAAACTGTGCCGCCTTCTTGGCATTCAAAACCGAATAAGAGGCTGCCTCGATCCACTTAGTGAAATAATCTACAGCAACCAGGATGAATTGATGACCATTGGAAGCCTTTAGGTGGATCTTTCCGATCACAACTATGCCCCAAGTTGCGAAGGGCCAGGGTGATGCAATGGGATTCAAATTCACCGGAGGCTGTTTTTGCAGCTAAGCAAAAAATTCGACACTCATTGCACTTCTGCGTGTGCCTCACGTAATCTGCACTCATAGTTGACCAGTAATAACCTAGGTTCATAATTTTTTGAGCCAGAGCTATCCCGTGCATGTGTGAACTGGACTCCCCGTTGTGTAAGGAATCCATAACGCTTTGAGCTTCCCCTTCATCTACGCATCTTAGAGGTAAACCGTTCCAACTTCTTTTATATAGAACTCCCCTAGTAAGGAAATATCCGGATGCTAACTGTCTTAATGTCCGTTGATCAGTCTTCGAGGATCCATCTGGGTAAGCTTTGTTCCGAAGATAATTTTGTATGTCCCAAAACCAGGGCTTGTCATCGACCAAATTCATGATGTGGGCTGGCTATTTCTGTAGCCAAACTGTCAAAGGTCGAATGATTTGGTTCCCCTCTACATTGACCATGGAAGCTAAAGTAGCAAGGACATCAGTAAACTGGTTCTTGGCTCGGGGCAAGTAATGGAAAGACAGATCCTCAAATTGTTGAACCAATTCATCCAAGCGTTGTAGGTAAGGAACCAAATGCTCTTCCTTAATTTTCCACTTCCTTAGAGCTTGAGAGACTATTAAATTGGAATCCCCGAAAACCCAAAGGACTTTTATCTCTTTTTCCAGGGCCGCTTCTAACCCCTTAATGCAAGCTTCATACTCGGCTTCATTGTTGGTGCAGTCGAAATCTAACTTGACTGCGATTGGGCCGTATTCTCCACAAGGAGTTTTGAACACGACTCCAATTCCATTTCCGTGATAATTCGAAGCTCCATCAAAATACATCTCCCAAACATCATTTTCCACGTTCAAGAGATCTTCGTCGGGAAACTCCACTTCTTTCATTTCGTCTTCCACGGGCAGTTTCGCTAATTGGTCAGCCAATGCTCCTCCTTTTACTGCCTTCCACTGTACAAACTTCAAGTGATAGGCCGCGAGCACTGACACCCACTTAGCCATCTTACTGTCAAGAACCGGTCTCTCCATAAGGAATTTCAAGGGGTTCAATTCAGAGATAACATATGTGGTATAGGATGAAAGGTAGTGCTGCAACTTTGTACAAGCCCAAACTAGAGCCAGACATAACTTTTCTATCTTATTATACTTCAGCTCATAGTCTAGCATCCTTTTGCTAAGGTAGTACACGACATTTTCTACCCTGGTGTCTTCTGCTTGTTGAGCTAGCATTGCACCCATCGCTTCTTCCGTCACTGATAGGTACAATAGCAAAGGTTTTCCTGGCCTTGGTGGTTGCTGTGAACCCCTTCCCCAAATGTCATAGGCATGTGATGCATATGATGAATGAGAAGAAATACACGTGATGTGTGTGAGTCGCCACCTTGTTTAATTATTTTAGGGTAAACTAGGAAAAACCCTAAGTGACTCCATTTTTAATTAACCTAGTTACTAGATTAATTATCCCAATGATTAAGGCACAATCTACGAACCCGAGATGGATCCCGAGACTATGTCATGCCGATAAACTAACCGATGAATGAATGCTTTGCAAGGTAAATGATGGATTAATGAAATGTTTGAATGATTTTGACTTGCCACCCGGGGTGAAATCCCGAACGTGCCTACGTACTTCCGTTTGAATGGAAGATCAAAGTCAACGTAGTTCGATAGGCCTCTTTTAGAGGGCTTTGAATGACATGCTTAACGCATGGGTGTGTGTATGCTTAGTGCATGATTTTGTGTATGCTTTGTGCATGTTTGTGTATGCTTTGTGCATGAGTGTGTATGCTTCGTGCATGATTTTGTGTATGCTTTGTGCATGATTTTTGTTTAGGCATTTTGCCAAAAGATCGATTGATTCGATTAGGCATGTTGCCAAAAATGTTGATTTTAATGGCTTTTAGCCAAAATGATTTGATTTAGGCAATAGTTGCCAAAATGTGCGATTTAGGCGATTGTCGCCAAAATGGTTGATTTTAGGCCTTTGGCCAAAAAGTGTTGATTTAAGCAATTAGTTTGCCAAAATGTGCGATTTAGGCTTTAATGCCACGATTATTGATTAATCGGGCGTTCGAGCTTAATCACAATTTATTGTCGAAACGTGATTGATTAAGGCTTTTAGCCACAATTATTGATTAATTGGACTTAAGCCGGATTTGTTCGAAATAAGGCAATTGAACCGTAGTTATTAATTAACTAGGCTCTTTTAGCCAATATTGTCGGATTTAAACTTTAATACCACGATTATTGATTAACCGGGCATTTAAGCTTAATCAAATTAATTAAGGCAGTTTATTTACCAAAAATAATGACGTGGATGCATTTATGCAATTGTAGAATTATTAAGAGTAGAAGAGAAATATGCATGAAGTGCTAAAATTAAATAGGCAAAGTTTTGTTTACATACCTGATTTAATCGACGATCGCTTCTTAACTCCGGATTAAGCTCCTCGCTTAGGAAATATTAATTAATTTTAATTTGTTTAATTTTAATGTCCAAATATCACAATAAAAATGCAATAAAAATTAAATTAAATGCAAAAAGCGGTAAAGAAAACGCAAGGAGCGTGAGAGGGAGAAGGATTCGTCCGTCAACATAGACCGGGGTGCCAGAAAATGGCTGAAAATGGTCTATTTATAGGCCATTTTCAGGTCCAGGGCGGCAGGTGCTGCCTGGCTCGGCGGCAGCTGCCGCCCAAGAGGCTGGGCGGCAGCTGCCGCCCATGCTGGGCGGCAGGTGCCGCCTGGGAGGGCGGCAGGTGCCGCCCAGTCGGTGGGGCGGCAGGTGCCGCCCATGCTGGGCGGCAGGTGCCGCCTGGGAGGGCGGCAGGTGCCGCCCAGTTGGTGGGGCGGCAGGTGCCGCCCATGCTAGGCGGCAGGAGCCGCCGTGTCCGGCGGATGGCGCCGCCGTAGCTGGTGGTGGCCACCATGTCTCGCTCCGGGAGCTTTTTTGGGAGTTTCCGACCTCCAAAAATCATTCCGGGACCGGTTCTGCGATCCTCGTGAAATTCCGGACGTTTCAAGTACCATATTGACATATTTCCAGTAAATGTCCAAAATGGCCTCCGGTCCGGCCGGACTGTTTGCACAGTTTCTGCAGCAAAGTCAAAGTTGCTGCAGCAAAGTCAAATTTACTGTAGCAAAGTCAAACTAATTGGCATGGCACTGTAGCAGCGTGTTTTCCTCCATTTAAAGAGTTTCACATGCCACCAACAACATGAGAAGCCTCAAAATTTGAGTATTCACAGTTGACCCCCACTGGCTATCATAAAAATGATTTATGAGAGCCAGTGGTTGTCTGATGGATCAAATTTTGAAGGCGAAAACTCGGACCTTGGGCCAAATTGGGATTGTGGGGCCTTGGTCTGAGTTGTGAATTTTCGGACCCTAGGCCGAGTTTTGAATTTCCGGCCTCTGTGGCCTGAATGTTAATTTTCGGGCCTCTGGGGCCTGATTGTGATTTTTCGGGCCACTTTGGCCTGAATGTGATTTTTCGGGCCACTTTGGCCTGAATGTGATTTTTCGGGCCACTTTGGCCTGAATGTGATTTTTCGGGCCTCTGGGGCCTGAATGTGATTTTTCGGGCCTCTGGGGCCTGAATGTGAATTTTCGGGCCTCTGTGGCCTGAATTGTGATTTTTCGGGCCTCTAGGGCCTGATTGTGATTTTTCGGGCCACTTTGGCCTGATTGTGATTTTTCGGGCCACTTTGGCCTGAATGTGATTTTTCGGGCCACTTTGGCCTGAATGTTTTTTCGGGCCACTTTGGCCTGAATGTGATTTTTCGGGCCTCTGGGGCCTGAATTGTGATTTTTCGGGCCTCTGGGGCCTAAATGTGATTTTTCGGGCCTCTGGGGCCTGAATGTGATTTTTCGGGCCTCTGTGGCCTGAATTGTGATTTTTCGGGCCTCTGTGGCCTGAATGTGATTTTTCGGGCTTCTGGGGCCTGAATTGTGATTTTTCGGGCCTCTGGGGCCTGATTGTGATTTTTCGGGCCTCTGGGGCCTGATTGTGAATTCTTCGGGCCACTTTGGCCTGAATTGTGATTTTTCGGGCCACATCATGCACAGCTGGACTAGGAGTCTCTCCAAAGTTAAGAGGATCAATTTGGGGAGGTATGGTCTCTCTCCTATCGTTACTCTCAGGGGGGTAGTCATCGACTGGAATTTTTTACGGGCCTGCATCCGGCTTTGGGATCCAGAGGCCCATGTTTTCCGGTTCGGAGCTATGATGGAGGAGATGTGCCCTCTTTTTGAGGAGTTTTGTGCTATTATCGGGTGTGATCCCAATGCCTCTCTAGTCAGGCATGAGGTCAAAGTCGGATATGTTCGGTCATTTGAAAGTTTATTTCAATTCAGCCGGCCACAAGCTAGGGCGATGATTGTTGACGACCAGAAGGCAATTCTGCTGCCCCTGATTGATGAATTTTCAGAGGTTCTTTTAGATGACCCAGACCGGATGAGGCTGAGGACGCGGGCCTTTGTATTTTGCTTATTATCTGGTTTCTTGTTTAACAAGGACCCAGGCTTCGGGGATCTGCGATTTTGCCCTATGATTCGACAGATGGAGGACATGAGTTGCATTGGCGGCATTATGCTGGCAGAAACCATCAGGAGCCTTGACAGAGCTGCTCTAGGCTTCGAGGACTGGACAGTTTCCCCGATTATACTCCAGGTATTTTCCTCTCATCTTTTTTTTTTTTTTTTTTTTTTTTTTTTTTTTTTGGTTCATCCCTTTGTAATAGAAAGGATCCATTACCCAGGTTTGGTTGAAGGACCACCTTCAAGTGGTTGCTGCTCCTACCCGTTTGCCTTACAACCCTTCTCAGTATCGTATGCGGAGGATTCTGATCACATACCCGTCTGCTGATGCATGGACTTCATGGCTAATGGAATTGGGTCCAAATGAGGTGCAGTGGTTTGTACCCTGGTATGACATCATCCGCTTTATCCAGGTTAGCTTTCGTCATACTCAGGTTTACCTTTTAGGCCTTACACATTGTACCTGGTACTGCGCTTCGCGCGTTTTGAGGCAGATGGGGATAGATCAAACTGTTCCGATTATGGGTGATTCTTTAGCTGATTCAGCCATCACTCCGGGAGTTACCCGAGCCGTTCTTAGGGCATGGGTTAGAGACCATCACATGGTTAGGCCCTTACCTAATCCTGCTGGTATTCATATTTCTCCTGAATATCGGACCTGGTTCATGACCGTTGTCTGGCTAGTGGAAAAGCCAAGGAGGAATGCATTGCTGAGTGCACTCGAGGGTTGGACTCAGGCTGACGCTGGTGATGGGATTAGGACTGATGAGGAGATCATGTTGGCTCCTCGGACAGGCGAGGCTGGAGGGAGTTCAGCAACTGGGGATGACTCGGAGGACGTTGCCCCACGGAGGCGACGGGGTACCTAGACTCTAATAGGCTTTTGGACTTTTGGTTTTTTGGCTTTGTTTGAACTCTTTTGTCTTTTTGTTGGGGACTTTGGCTTTGGATTTTGGGTGTTATTTGGAATTTTGGATGTATGTTCCTTTGGATTTGGACTTTATTATTTATTTTTCTTGGTCTCTTTAGTTTTCTGCTTGACTTTGGACTGTTTGACTTTATTGCTTTCAATTGGGCATGTCATTAAGCTTTCCAAGCATTTTCCAACTTCATTTATTCAAGCTCTGATTTTTGCCTAAGCCGCCCTCTCGGGTTTTCAACTTAGCGAGCTACCCATTTTTGCCTAAGCCGCCCTTTTCGGGTTTTCAACTTAGCGGGCCCCGATTTTTGCCTAAGCCGCCCTTTTCGGGTTTTCGACTTAGCGGGTTTTTCTCTTCTTTTTTTTTTTTTATTTTTATCCTTTTTTTATTATTGTTATTATTATTATTTTTTTATTATTGGCAAAGAGGAAAGAATTATGGAATGATTTTCATTAATGTTTAGACCGTACCCAATGAGGGTTGCCTACATATCTCCGATACATAATTTCTTTTTTCCAGAGAGAATCAGGTCTAGTGTAGTTCATTTTACATTATGCAATGCTTATTACACAAAATATCTTTTTAACTGATCTAAATTACATGGATTCGTGAATTCCAAACCATCTAAATCAGTCAAGATGACGGCTCCGCCGGACAATACTTTCTTCAACACATAGGGTCCAGCCCAATGAGGACGAAACTTCCCACGTGGGTCTATGATTGGCTGTCTAATCTCCTTCAGGACCAAACAACCTTCTTCCAGCTTCCGGTCTTTGACCCTCTTATCAAAATGCCGTGCCATTCTTCTTTGGTAGACTTGAGTTTGGTGGATTGCTTGCAATCGCTTTTCATCCATACCCAAAAGTTGCAAGTGATAATTCTTAGCCCAATCTGCTTCGTTGATCTGGCTTTCCTGAATAATCCTTGCCGACTGAACTTCCAGCTCAATAGGCAATATTGCTTCCATACCATGTACCAAAGAATACGGAGTTGCTCCGGTGGGCGTTCTGATTGAAGTCCTATATCCCCATAGGGCATTCGGTAACTGTTCGTGCCAAGCTTTGTGCTTTTTAACAGTCTCCTGCAAAATGACTTTTATAGCCTTATTCGCAGCTTCTACAGCCCCGTTTGCTTGTGGACGATAGGGTGAGGACTTATGATGTTGAATTTTCTTTTGCTTCAGCAGGTCAGAAAATTCACTTTGAAAGTGAGACCCATTATCCGTGATGATCTCGAACGGTGTTCCATACCGACAAAGGATGTTAGTACGGACAAACTGTGCTGCCTTCTTGGCATTTAAAACTGAATAAGAGGCTGCCTCGATCCACTTAGTGAAATAATCTACAGCAACCAGGATGAATTGATGGCCGTTAGAGGCCTTCGGGTGGATTTTTCCGATCACGTCTATGCCCCAAGTTGAGAAAGGCCATGGTGAAGCAATAGGATTCAAATTGACCGGAGGTTGTCTTTGCAGCTTAGCAAAAATTTGACATTTGTGACACTTCTGCGCATGCCTCACGCAATCTGCATTCATGGTTGACCAGTAATAACCCAGGTTCATGATTTTCTGAGCCAAGGCTATCCCGTGCATGTGTGGACCAGACTCCCCATTATGTAGGGAATCCATGATGGTTTGAGCTTCTCCCTCATCAACGCATCTTAGGTGCAGGCCGTTCCAACTTCTCTTATACAGAACTCCCTCAGTGAGGAAATATCCGGATGCTAACTGTCTCAATGTCCGTTGATCAGTTTTGGTAGATCCCTCTGGGTAAACTTCGTTCTGAAGATAATTCTGTATATCCCAATACCAGGGCTTATCGTCGACCAAATTCATGATGTGTGCTGGCTGTTTCTGTAGCCGCACTGTCAAGGGTCGAATGACTCGATCTTCTTCTACATTGACCATGGAGGCTAGAGTGGCTAGAGCATCTGCAAACTGATTTTTGGCTCGTGGCAAGTAATGGAAGGATAAACCATCAAATTGTTGAGCCAATTCATCCAAGCGTTGTAGGTAAGGAACCAAACGCTCTTCTTTAATTTTCCATTTCCTTAAAGCCTGGGAGACTATTAAGTTGGAATCTCCGAAAACCTTGACGACTTTTATCTCTTTTCCTAGGGCTGCTTCTAACCCCTTTATGCAAGCTTCATACTCGGCTTCATTGTTGGTGCAGTCGAAATCTAATTTGACGGTGATAGGAATGTATTCTCCACAAGGAGTTTTGAATACAACTCCAACCCCATTTCCATGGTAGTTCGAAGCTCCATCAAAGTACATTTCCCAGACTTCACTTTCCAAGTTCACCAAGTCTTCATCAGGAAATTCTACCTCTGGCATTTGTTCTTCGACCGGTAATTCTGCTAGTTGATCAGCCAACGCTCCGCCTTTCACCGCCTTTCGTTGTACAAATTTTAAATCATAAGCTGCGAGCACCGACACCCACTTAGCCATTTTACAGTCAAGAACCGGCCTCTCCATAAGGAATTTCAAGGGGTTCGATTCAGAAAAGACGTAGGTGGTGTAAGACGAGAGGTAGTGCTGCAGTTTTGTACAGGCCCTTACCAGAGCAAAACACAACTTCTCTATCTTATTGTATTTTAGCTCAAATTCTAGCATCCTCTTGCTAAGGTAATACACGACATTTTCTACCCTTGTATCTTCTGCTTGTTGAGCTAGCATTGCACCCATCGCTTCTTCTGTCACTGATAGGTACAACAGCAAAGGCTTTCCTAGCCTTGGTGGCTGTAAGACTGGTGGGGATAACAGATATTGCTTGACTTGGTCGAAAGCTTTCTGACAATCCTCATTCCATTTTACGGCTACTCCTTTCCTGAGCAATTTGAAGATCGGACCACAAGTATTAGCCAATTGATTGATGAACCGGCTGATGTACTGTAGCCTTCCTAGGAAACCCCGAACTTCCTTTTCCGTCCTCGGTGCTGGTATTTCCATAACGGCTTTGGCTTTTGAAGGATCAATTTCTATGCCCTTCCGACTGACCATATGCCCCAGAAATACTCCGGATGTAGCTCCAAACAGACATTTTGCCAAGTTGAGTTTTAAATTGTACTTTCGAAGTCTAAGGAAGAACTTCTCAAGCGCTGTTGTATGTTCTTCAGCTGTTTTTGATTTAACAACCATATCATCCACGTACACTTCTACTTCTTCGTGAATCATGTCATGGAAGATGGTCGTCGCCATTCTTTGATAGGTTGCCCCGGTATTTTTGAGCCCAAAAGGCATGACCCTGTAGCAGTAGGTTCCCCACTCCGTGATGAATGCCGTTTTCTCTTTGTCTGGCACATGCATCATTATTTGGTTGTACCCGACAGCAAGATCGGTCAAGGAGACCATCTCGTGTCCCGCCATTCGGTCTACCAATAAGTCGATATGCGGCAGGGGGAAGTCGTCCTTCGGACATGCTCTATTCAAATCCCGATAGTCCACACACATTCTGACTTTGCCATCTTTCTTCGGCACTGGCACAATATTTGCTAACCATGTCGGGTAGGCAATGGGTTCTATGAATCTGTTCTCCAGTTGCTTGGCTACCTCCTCCTTGATTTTCAAGGACCATTCGGTCTTCAGCCTTCTTAGCCTCTGCTTCACTGGCTTAGCCTCGGATATACTGGAATCTTGTGCACCACTATTGCTGGGTCAATTCCTGTGATGTCACTTGCCTTCCACATGAAACAATTGGCAAACTTCCTCAAGCATTCACTGACCTGTCCCTTGTTCACACAGTCAAATGCAATGTATGTATGTTCATTTTCTTCTTTGCCAATTATTATTTTTTCTTTTTCATTTTTTATTTCATTTATATGATTATTTTTGCTTGGAAATGCTTGGAAAGATAGACACGCGGGGTAGTCAATAATTTGCAAGCCTTTATTGATCATGACAGAATTGTCTTCAAAGATTACATCAAATTTGAAATCTGGATTTTCAAAATCCGACACAGATGACTCAAGACTGGAACTGGACTCTGACTCGGTTTCAGACTCGGGGTCAGACTCAGACTCAATACAAGACTTGATTACAGATTTTGACTCTAGGTTTGACTCTGGAGGGGGTTTATCAGCAGCGCGCTCCTCCTCGGCGTACCAATTGGTGAGAGGGCCTTCGTTCGGCTTGATCAGGCTCAGCAGATCTTGGTCCCCATCATTTCCTGTGATAACTGCAATTTCGTCAAGGAGACTAGGTTGCATGAAGTCTTCCACTTCCGGATCGGTCTTCGTTTCAGGCTTGTTACCCCATACATCAGAGAATATTTCTAATCCAGGCAGCATCTTTTTAGCAGTCGGGCAGTAAAATGGTTCTTGGAAGTTACGATAAGGAATCGTCTCTCCCGATTTGCAGAAGTGACTATTTAAAGTCAAGAAGTGTGATGGCATCTGTATGTTTTTCTTCTTTCCTCTTCTGGTCTTCTCAGCACGGTCTTCATCAGTAGGCTGATAACCTAGCCCGAAAGTCCCTTCATTCACCGGACATTCCCAGGCTTGCAATGCGGGGTATGTCTTTCCGGACCTTGCCATATTCATTCCCGGCAGATAGGACATTTTCAGCATTAAAGGAACTATGCAATTTATCTACACCGTCCCGAAATCAAAGAGAATTCGGGAGTTTGTAGTCTTCCCTTCTATGAACTGCACAGTGTCAAATTGAAATCCCGAAAGGGGCAAGTTGGTAGTCTCAGGGTTGACCTCAAAGAGAGGCTCGCCTTTCGGCTTTTTCAACTGATTGTAGTCATCTCCCTGGATAGTAATAACCTTGTCCTCATAAGGAAACTTGACTTTTTGGTGTAAGGACGAGGGTATTGCCTTGGCATGGTGGATCCATGGTCGACCCAAAAGTAGATTAAAGCTGGTCGGTACATCAATTACCTGGAATGGGACTTCCATCACAGCTGGCCCGACTGTCAATTTTAGCATAGCAACCCCCAATACTTCCCTTCGGGTACTATCATAGGCTTTCACTATCTGGTCAGATGGAATGAAATCTGTCTCTTCTAACCCCAAACAGCTGGCTACCCTTAGTGGGCAGACGTTCAATGCTGACCCATTGTCAATGAGAACCATGGGTACAGTTTTGTCTCTAGTCTGAATGGTGACATAAAGAGCATTGTTGTGACTGCTTCCCTCCTTAGGTAAGTCATCATCAGAGAACCCAATGCTTTGCATTTTAGATGATTGAGTGAGGGTGGACACTAGCACTTCAGGGCTAACCTCTGCCGATGTCTGAAGTTGGCTCAAAGCCTTGCAAAGAGCTTGGCGATGAGGAAAAGATGATGCTAAAAGTTCCCAGATTGACACCTTAGCTTGTGTCTTTTTTAATTGTGATAGGACCGGATCCTCCTTCTCCTCTGTTCTTTGGTAGGGATTATTTGGAATTTTGTCCAAGACTAAA
>NC_143151.1:11416827-11479815 GCF_041381405.1 Jatropha curcas | reverse complement strand
CGATGAATAGTTACTGTTCATCGATGAACAGCTGTTTAGTTTGTCCAGAATTCTTTTAAGTGATTGTTTACATTATTTCTTGTTCAAATGTAATTTAAGGACACATAAAATGGCCAAATATGAAAAGCTTAAATCACAAAAATATGTAAAAAACACAAAAATATGTAAAGAAAAAATACAAAAATGTTAAGAAAATTACCTGATCCTCAGATTGAGGATTGTAAATGGATCAAATGTCCAAAAGCTTTGTTTCCAAGGATTGATATGTTCTTTTTTATTTTTTAATTTTTCTTTTATGGTTAAAATCACCTAAAATTGATATATAATGCCAAATTCTCTTCAAATTAACTCATAAGAATTTTTTGGAGAGAAATGTTGGCACCATAGTGTATATTTTTAGGGTTTTTGGAGTTGTGAAGTTGTAGATTGTGAGGTTGTGAAGAGTTGTGTGAAAATTGTGAGAAAGAGATGAATTTATAGAGTTAGGTTATACTGTAGCAAACAGTTACTGTAGCACACGGCTACTGTAGCACGCGTCTTCTTTCTTTTTTTTATTTTTATTTTTATTTATTTGTTTATTATTATTTTTGTTTAAATCCTTGGATTAAAATACTTTAGATGGCATTGACCCATTCATCCTCGTGTCCTCATCGGATCAGGTGGGGCATAAAAACACGCGTCAACACGACCAGAACTCGAGCAATCTGTATTACTGGTAAGTTTCCGAAGGCATGTTATTGTTTAGATAAACCCCAAAGGCAATTATTGTGCGAATGGTTACGATCATTAAGGTTTCCAGATGGCTACTGTTCAAATATGGGTAGATGTGTGGACATGAGGAAGTACAGATTGTTTGGCATGAAAAGCCATGACTGCCATGTTTTCATGCAAAGATTGATCCCTGTGGCATTCCGGGAATTATTACCAGGAAAAATTTGGGAAGCAATGACAGAATTGAGTCTTTTTCAAGGAATTGACGATGACTGTTATCCGATGCGATGATATGGACCAATTAGCACGAGAAATCCCAATAGTGATGTGCAAGTTGGAGCGAATTTTTTCCACCCGGCTTCTTTGATTCTATGGAGCATCTGCCGGTTCATTTGCCCTATGAATGTCGTTTAGCAGGACCGGTACAATATCGATGGATGTATCCATTTGAGAGGTGATTCACTAACATCTCATTCTAATGATTACATCATTTATTTGAACTTATACTTACATATTGGCATTGTACAATCACAGACACCTACAGAAAATTAAAAAGAATGTGCGCAATAAGGCAAAGGTCGAGGGATCCATTTGCAATGCATATTTGGTGGAAGAAGCTTCCACATTCTGTTCACACTACTTTGACCAACATGTTTTCACCAAGCATCGGAGAGTGCCACGTAACGATGACGAAGGAGATCACGTACAATCTGAGTTTGAAGGAAATCTAAAAATTTTCACCTATCCTGGGCGTACGATTGGTAAATAAAAAAAAGACGATTGACTGATGCAGAGATACAAGCGGCTCAAACCTATATTTTATTGAATTGCGAAGAGATCACACCATATGTACAGTAAGTATAAATAATGTAAATTCTAAACTTGTCGTTGTTAAATCATACTTATGCTAATTGGTTCGTTGATAAATAGGAAATATATCAATCTTTGCGGCTTCAAAATCCAATTTGACTGATACTGCAGTTGATGCAAAGCTGGACACGAATTTGCAGAATGGTTCAAATATTATGTAAGTTACTTTCAATGTACACAACATGGAATGTACATTTATTAAATCTCACTCATGTCATTACTATTTCCCATAGGCTCGAAGCTCGGGAAGCGATATTCGTAACAGATTTATTACGGATCTGGCAAAGGGGCCATTACCGGTTGCTAATGCCTACTCTGGCTACTTTGTAAACGGTTACAAGTTTCACACTGAGGGTTATGGGAGAAGCAGAAAGACAATGAACAGCGGTGTGTGCATAAAGGGATCAAACTACAGTGATGTGTCAAACGATTTTTATGGGAAATTGGTTGAGGTTTTGGAGTTAGAATATCCAGGCCTACCAATGAAGTGCACAATCTTATTCAAATGTGAATGGTTTGATCCTACGCCAAACATTGGCACGAAGGTTCATCCTAAGTATAATCTGGTGATATTAATCAAAGAAGAAGATATACAAAGTATGAACCTTTTGTTTGGCAATGCAAGCTGCACAGGTGTACTATGTCCCATATCCATCGTTTAAACGAGAGATGCGATTGGATGGCAGTGTGTAAAATCAAGGCTAGATCAGTTGTTCATGCACTTGAAACAAACAATCTCTTCACTCGCAGTATCGGAGGCATTTCAAGAAGTTAGGGTTGAAACGCAACCGATGCAAGTTGTTGAAGATTTAACAGATAGATTGGATGATGAAAGCCGATCTTATGTTGAAATAGGCATCAGATGATGAAGAGGAAGAAGATCAAATCATCATGGGTACCTCAGAAGACGAATATGAAGAAGAGGAAGCTGATGAAGAGGAGGAGGAAGCAGATGATATTGAAGACACTTAAAACTTAGAGCAGTTTTACTGTTACAAATTGATAAATGTATATCTAATTAATATTATTAATGAAGAATTTCAATGGTATTAACTTTCTTTACTCATATTTACCACATGTTCTACAATTCATATAATTGTATAAATTCATTTTATCTAGGTTCTGATATCTGCAGTACAGATGGCTAGAGGCAGAGCGTTGATTCTGACGCGTCCGGCAGTGGTTCGCGTGGAGGTCGTGGCCTGGACGCAGTGCCCGTGGACGAGGAGGGTCGATCCCTCATCCTTCGTCAGGTACGTCTGGGGCTTCGTCATCTGCTCAGCGACCAGTACTGCCGCCATCACATCCTTCTTCAGGTACGTCTGGGGCTTCATCCTCTGCTCAGCGTCCAGTATGCCGCCATCACAGCCTTTGCTCCTTCCTCTTCTGCTCCTTCCTCTTCTACCCCCTTCTGGACCAGTACAGACTCCACCAGCTGCACAGTCACCTACTGTGCAAGGTAATCATAAATGTCATAACTGTCATTTTAATTATATATTAATTATCTAAAAATTTATAACATTTGTCATTCTTTTGCAGCTTCATCAGATCCACGTATCACCCTCAGTTTGGTAGCGGGACAGTAAGTACTTATTCAAATTTTCGCAGGCATATTTTGTTCAGATTGTGATGCTTTCGTGTAATTATATTTCACTTCTGTTTTTTTTTTCAGCATATATCCATCTTCTCGAGCAGCGAGGCAAATTTTGAAGATAATCAAGCTACAGCTGCATAAAGAAGGATACACATGGGATGCCGTACCACAAGAGGCGAGAGACTTTTATTGGGAGGAGTTCCAGGTACTCTTTGGTTTAAGTTATATCATCATTCAATGTTTACAATTCAAGATACATCCTTAGTGTTGAAACGCTATATTTCATTTTTTTGCAGAAACATTTCATATGGGACGAGGCCATTACGGCTATGCTGAAAGTAGCCTGGGAGAAGATATGCGCCGATCGATATGCTGACTTCACCTATAGGATGAGAAGAAGCGGTAAGAAGCAGCAGTGCGTGTCTCAGGAGATATGGGAGAGCTGGCAAAAGGCTTGGGAGGATCCTGCATTCAAGAGAAAGCGGGAGATATTTGCACAAAAAGGCGCAGTGAGACTGGCGGTGATGGAGCAGGACCTTCGCGACACACAGGCGGATCTATATCTGCTATAGAGACAACTCGATTATTAGTAAGTGAACTAGTCCCTTTACAAGAAACTGATGTTTAATGAAAGGACACTATATATATTAATATATCATGCATAAAAATTCATTACAGGCTAAAGAATTAGGTCGTGAGCCCACACCGATGAGGTGTTTACATACACTCACACGAAGGACCACGATCGTAATACGTTTGTCGACAGACGTGCGCTGAGCGTCAATGTAAGTAACAATGAATAATATTTACATTTACCCTCTAATCATTGCGAAGATGTACAAAGTTCAATATAATAAAGCTTGCAATTGCATTGATTAATTAATTTTTTGTTTTCAGGAGAAATACTACAGCTCGGGAGCGTATTGTTACTTCTCAGACCGATGAATCCGAAGCTGAGTCAAGAATTGACGAGGTAGCGCTTTATCTCGAGGCTGTAGGGGGCGAGAAGAAGAGGAAGGTATACGGCATCGGGTCTCAGGCATCACAGTTTTACGGCTCAGCAGCTCACGCTTCTACAGCCAGCGCAGCACCACAGCCGAGCACACTGACTCGCACTATGATGATGATATACGGGCTCAGCTTGCTGATCAGCAGAGACAGATTGCAGAGCTTAGAGCGCATGTGATGCGGCTGTCCACCGTGCTGGTACTTCTTCCTCTGATCCTGGCCTGCTACAGACCGACATGTTTCGACGTCTCAGCAGCAGCCACTACCGCTCCTGATCCCGATGCTGCAGACGATACCTTGGTCACCCCTCCTGGCGCTACATCACATCCAGCAGGTACTCCTCCCGGCGATCCGACATCGGATGCAGATGAGCAGCAGCATAGATTTGATTTTGGACCTTTTTAGTTTTTCATTTGTATTTTCATATTTTAATTTGTTCAGTACAATAAAAATTACATTTTTATTGTTCTTGAATTGCGTGTGTGATATATGTATTTATGTCAATTTTCACAGGTGCAGAAAAATTTTGGTTTCATAATAATATTTAATTTTTTTTATTTTTTTTTCATTTTGCGACCGATTTGCGACCGATTTGATACCAAAAATAAAAATTTTGAATTTACAATTTGCGACCAGTTGCGACCGATTAAAAAATTGCGACGAATTTCTGCGACCAAATTTGCGACTGAATTTCCAATTAAACGACGACCAAAAATTGCGACCGATTTTTCAATTTTGCGACCGATATATCGGTCTCTAATTTGCGACCGATTGCCTCATCAGTCGCAAATTTTTTGCGACCAGGCTTTTTGCGACCGACATATGTCGGTCACAGATCGGTCGCTAAGGTAAATTAGCGACCGATAGGTCGATCGCAAAAGGGCGTTTTTTTTGTAGTGGCACTTCGTAGAAAGAATTAGTAATTATTAAAAGTAATAATAGAAAAATTTATGAAGTAACTATTATCGAGCTTGAACTCGAATTCGAGCTCTTATTGAACAGAAATACGAGGTTAATTTGAGCTTTTTATTGAGTTCGAATTCGAATTCAAAGCAACTATTCTCTAAGTACTTGATGGAGAATAACCACCAATCTTTCAATTACTTTGCCTTTTATAATTCCTTCTTGTGATATTGTAGATTAAGTAAATATAAATATTGAAATTAAAAATGCTAATGTAATTTACTATATTTTCTTTTGTATCTTTCTACAGTTTAACTAAATGTAATTATTTTGATATGACATTAATGTAAATATAAGATTAATTAATAAAATAACAGTTTTTAATTTAATTTATATCGTTATTTATCTAAAATTCTATAATATCACCTAGTAATTTTATATTTACAATTCTGCAACATTCACATAATAAATACGTTTCATTATATTTAGATATAGATATAACAATAAAATATTATACATATATTTTTAAAAAATTTCAATTATTCGTTATGCCGTACATATATGTTCATTTTATTTGAAAATAAATTTTAAAAAGTAAAATTTAAAAATTTGAAAAGGCTTAAATATCTATATTCTATTTGAATTTTTTTTATAAGAATATATATCCAATCAAATTATACAAACATAAAGAAAAAAAAGAATATTATAAAAAATAATTCTTTTATTTTTTATCTCTCCGATTTAAAATATTTTAAATTATAATAAAAAATATAATTAAATATTTAAAATAAATTAATAAAACTCTTAGAATTCTAAGTAACTAAACACTTGTTGGAAACTTTATATAGAATAATATTGTATGATTTTATTTTATGCTTTTTTTTCCATTTTTTTCTTACTAAATGGTCAAAAATATTTCTATTTTAATAAAAATTATTTATTTGATTTATAGATGGGACTATAGGCTGAGTCTAGATAAGTCAAATTTGTACACCTAACAGCTTATCTAAGAGCTTATCTAAGAGGCTAACACCAATTTCGTTTTGTTTTTATTTTTTCCCTCAATTATATTTATTAATATCTTTACATCTTTGTTCAAATTAGGTATTATTCGAAGGAGATTCACATTTCAAAAAGGTGACATTAAATAGGCCCAGAAAATTAAATATTCTCAATTATGAAATGGTATGCGATATAATTACATTTCATCCTTTCAATAATCATTTTACAACTATTAACTAAAATAAAAATGATTATTAGCTATATATTTATTATCAACATTAACTAATTAAATATTTTATTTCTTTTCAGATTTCTCAAATGGTAACAAACTTCAGAACTTTTGAGACTGATTCTACAGTCAAATTTGTCATTTTGAAGGTAAAATACATACATATATGTATATATATCTTAAAACATGTTATTGATATAATATGAACTAACAGAAAATTTTGAAAATATTAATTGCAAAATCATATAGCGAGGGGAAAAAATTAAAGTAGTGAGAAATATTTAGATTGTTGTTAGCAGAATTAAAAAATGATAAGGAAATAGGATTTCTACCATCATCAATTTTATTAATCTTATTGGATCCATGATGTAATTCTACAATTTTCAAATTATTTTTGTTGTTATTTTCAGTTTATACTGATTAAAAACTCTTTATTATTATCAATTCAATATTTTGCAATAAATCCATTAATTATTCTATAATTTTCTTTTCAACAGGGAAATGGAAACGCATTTTGTGCTGGTGGTGATGTCGTTTCAGTTATTAATTCAATTATTTCTGGTGAAGATTTATGAGTTTTTTTAGTAGTTAATATTTAGGATTCACATTAATTTTATTAGGAATTTTAATATATTTCTGTTCTTTCAGGACATTGGAGTTACGGAGCAAGATATTATTATGAGAAACAGTTTAACTTGGATTACTTACTTGCAAGATATTATGAGAAACAGTTTAACTTGGATTACTTACTTGCTACTTATAAAAAACCTTTGGTAGCAGATAATTTACAACATTATATATGTTTTAATTAATCTTTAAAATATATATATTTTTTATTTCATTGATTATCAATTTTTAATTCTCTTTTTGGGTTGCATAATAAAGATTCCACTGATAGATGGTATTGTAATGGGCGGTGGTGCTGGGTTGACTATGCATGGAAGGTTTTAGGATTGTCACTGAGAATGCTGTAAGTTTCTTTTTTTTTTTTTTTTTTTTTATTCATTTCAAAGTTAAGCAAATAAATTAAAAATGACAGAATTGCACTTGCATATACTTTATTTTTATAGGTATACATATCTTATTTTTATTTCATTGTTTCATTTTCATTTAAATTTATAGGTATTTGCAATGCCAGAAGTTCATATAGGACTTTTTCCTGATCTAGGGGCATCACATTTTCTTTCTAGGCTTCCTGGGTATTTTGGTAAAATTCTTGTCTTTATATCAATTCTCTCTTCTTCTTCTTTTCCGTTTTTGGCTTTCTTTCTTTTTTAACTGCATTAGAAATATCATAGTTGAATCTACAAGCTGTGACTCAGCTGGTAATGCAGACTAAGCATATAAAAAGAGTTTTTGAGTTTAATTTCTATAAACATACCTATAGATAGCGCCTGAATTAGTCCATCGCTGCTAATAGGTTTCATTTTTTTATCTAAGTATGGGACAAAAACTAATCCGAAACAAGAAGAACAATTCAATTTGCAATTTTTGGGCCAAATCGGTCTAAAATAAAAAAGATAAAAAATACTTAAAAAAAAAGAAATGAACTAGCAGACTTTTCATCGAGCTTGGAATTGTCACGAAATCAACTATAATGAGAACAAAATTAGAACATAAAAAATAATAGTTTGTAAATAGAGTTCTCTCTTAGCTATTATAGAGGTACAACATATAGGCTTTATACAAAATTAGATGGAAGTCCACACGTAATGCGGATTATTTTATTACATTGTATGTTGTATTAGAAGTTGTTTTTTTTTTCTACATATAAAAATAAATATTTATAAAAAAGTTATTTTTTTCTTGTTCTACATATAAAATAAATATTTATAAAAAATTATTGATATTTATATCATGAGTTTGGTACTTATCTATTAAGTATAAAATAAATTATTAAATCCATGTCTACTTTATCTTTTACTTATGAAATAATTTATTTTTTTATAGGATTTGCTTAATTTGGAAAATGCACTCGAGATACAAACATCCTTAGAGATGGCAATTATTTATAAAGTTATTGAAAAGTTTGCACAAAATCCAAAGTTAGAAAAAGATTGCGCTTATAACAGGTGATTCATCATAAAGACATATATCGAGGTGGCAGTTTTAGTGCACTGCAGATTTAATTTTGATTTTGGCATGGTTTTGCAATGAATTCTCATTATATCAAAATAATCTAGAATTGTCAATCGAATCAATGATTTCGAGTTGATTTCATTTTCAATAGTTAAAAGGCAAAAACTGAAATTAGATAAGTGAATCAATGTTTTCGATCCAATTTAAAATTAAATTACTCCAATTTATTTCAATTTAATCTTTTGTCTTTGTCTGATTTTAAATCAAATTGGCTCTAAAAATATTGTTTAAGATTAGAATTTAGTGCTAATTATATTCCTTTATCATCTTGATTGTATGAACTCTAAATTATCTTTACCCTTTGTCTTGTTAATTAGATTGGAGACTTTTAATAATTTATTTACGCTTGCAGTTTTATATATATTTTTCTCCCTGAGTAAGTCATTTTGCCCTCAAGGGCGAGTATAGATTAGTTAGATTTATGGACAATTAAAACGGATACTAGTTTAGATATCTCGTGCAAGTATAAAAAAAAAAATTATACATATATTTAAAATCTAATACATATATAATTTAAAAATTAATTTAAATTCTTCATCACACAATACATTGCCATATATATTATTCCCCTTTTTCACTTAAATTTATTTTTTATCTCTATGCAATTAAAGTGGGAACCTCCAAAAGTGGAGTTAGTGAGCAAGGACATGGTGGATCGCTGTTTCAGTGCAATTGATGAGGATGATTGGGAATATCTACAACTTCCATCAAGGTCTGATACAGTGGAAAAAATATTGCAGCCTGAATTTTGAAGTTTGAATGTTATGTGCCGTTAAATATTAAAAATTAAATAACTACTTTATAAATTATTATTCCACAGCTTAATATAGATACGATGTATTATTAATTACATTGAGGCCTATGGTTTGAAAGAAACAATATATTCTTCAATGTATCTGTTTGTATTGGCACTTCTATGATAATTATTTCTTATCGCCTTATTAGTTAAAATAAATGAATAATTGAAGGTAACCTTTGGGAATCGTGGAAATTTTGATCCATTCTCATCGACATAGAAGAGAAAAATATACTATCTATGTTCTATAATATTTATTATATTTAAAATTTCACGTCTCTTAAAAAAACAATTAAATTTGTTTAAATTATAATACATTATTAAGTAAATTGATTATATTACTTTTAATTTAGTACTAATTTTCTAAAAAAATTATTAAATTGAATTAATAATTATTGATCATATATAAATAATAAATATAAAAAAAATATTTACTATTCTTTAAAATAGACATGGCCATATTACGGTTCCGGGAACCGGAACCGTCGGTTCGAACCGGTCCGGAACCGTAACCGGAACCGTGAGAACTGAAACCGGGCCGAACCGGAACCGGAACCGGAGAATTTCGGTTCGGTTCCGGTTCCAAATTTTCTGGAACCGGCCGGAACCGGACTGGAACCGCCGGTTCTCCAGCCGGTTAGAACCGGCGGTTCTAGCCGTTGTAAACTGTCATACCTTTTTTTTCTTTTTTTTTTTTTTTTTTTTTTTTGATTTACTGACAATGATGGAAGAAAAAGCTGCTCCCTTTTACATGGAATGGAACAATACTTATTCCTGTCAATGGATGAGTGGACTTCATGCTGAAACTATATATATATATATATTTTTTTTTTCTTTTACAATTGTTTTTAATTTTACCCATTTATTTATTTGTTTATTTGTTTATAATATAACAAGGATGCAGATAAGTAGCTAGGACTGTTCTGTTCAGATATGGTCCAACACAATCATATTTGAACAATCATTGTATCGGTTAAAGTTAAAAAAACCAAATCGGACCGATCCATTTCAATTTTTCAGTTCAGTTATGATTTAGACCTATGTAGGTTTTTGGTTTTCAATTATGTTATCGAAAACAAGTCATATTTACTCAAAAATGGAATCAAATGGTTGCAATTTGATTGGATTTGATACTTTATAAATGTAGTTTGATTCTTTATATATACTAAAAAAATTCAGGAACTTACAAATTTTAATATTTATATTTTTGAAGAAAAAGTATTTTTAATATTATGTTCAAGTCTTTAAAAAAATAAATTTAATTGAAGTATTTTTAAATTTTTTAGGTGTATTTTTTAATTTTTTATGTTCAAATAATTTTTTTTTTAAACCGGTCTTCAAAATTTAAAATTTAAAATTATGCGATTCGCCGGAAAACCGATCGAAACCGTCGGTTCGTAACCGGATCGGAACCGAAACCGGAACCGGAACTGTACGGTTCCAAACCGGAACTGGACGGTTCCAACCGGAACTAGAACCAGACCTTTTCGGTTTGATTCCGGTTCCAATTTTTCTGGAACCAGAACCGCCGGTTCCGGAACCGTGGCCCATGACTACTTTAAAAACACAAATATAAAAAATATTTTAAAATAAATTATTTTTCAAAACTTCTCGAGTATTATGTAACAGTATTATCGCTTTTAATTTGCTTATCTTCTAGCATTATTGCTGGCCATTTTGACGACATGTAATGAAACTTCCTTTTCAGAGCCACACAAAAAAAGCACGTGTACTCATCACCTGGCTAGTTTTCACCGACATGAGTCACGCGAAAATGGTGGAGGGGCTCCACATCATTCTCAAAATTTTCAAGCTTTTAATTTTCACATTATTGTTTATTCAAATAATAAAAAAAATTAAAATGTATAAATTTTTACGCAAATTTAAAGTTTATTAAAAAATTTATAATCATTTAATCTATTTTATGTTAGGATTAATCTCAAATAATTCCACGATAACCTTCGTGCAAACCACTAGATTCAACAAAATAGATTGAATAAGAAAAGGCTGCGTACCTGACATCGTTGTTCGTCGATCTTGATGTGCAGAATTAGGTTGCAGCTTTCCAGAGAATTGAAGAATCGATTTTTGCGGGAAGCAATACGAAAGGAACGTAAAACTGAATCGTATTCAACTCCCTCTGGGGGACCATGACCTTTATATACCTGTAGGGTTAGTACAATTCCTATTTCTGTCCTTTAACGAAATAGAAATTATATAATGGTCTCTACACTTAATATCTATAATTAGTTGATACCTCAATAGTCAATTATTCACAATCAAGACCACATTTGAAATTGACTTTACAATTAGACTGCTGTACATATTTAATTTTACATATTAAGCCCACAATAGAAAATTAAATCCAACAATCTCCCACTTGGGCGAACATATGTTAAATAAAATACATACACCAAAATGAGCTCAACAAACGCAGTCATACGAGGTATCCAAAAACAATCTCGTCCATTAATTATATTGATAAAGAGCTGAAGAAACATTCGCCATAGATCTTATGACTAAGTTCATCATCAACTACCTTACCAATACCCCTAAATGACACAGATTCATTATAGAAGTGTAGGATGAAAACTAAATGTAATGTGATCATCATGTTTGTTTCCAACTGGTCACCAACAAAAGTGAGATCAAGCAAAACAATAATAATACAGAGTGTAACCATCAACCAAAATGAGTACTCAATAAAATTTCATCAACATAATAAAACATATCCAAAACAAAATAGAGCATTCAAAAACATAATGTATACATAAAGAGCAAACTCCCACTAAAACTAGACAGTCTCAAACAAAACGATACCCATATGAGCGGTGTGCTCATGGAAAACTTTCGGTATCACTGCCTTTGTAAGCGGATCTGCAATCATAGAGTTTGTTCCAATATGCTCTAAGGATATTTGTCCACTCTGTACCCTCTCCTTCACAGCCAAGAACTTAATCTCAATGTGTTTTGATCGAGAAGAGCTCCTGTTGTTGTTGGAGAATAAAACGGCTGACCTGCTGTCACAATACAACTTCAGTGGTCTTTCTATTCCACCTACTACACGCAGCCCAGTGACAAGGTTTCTCAGCCAAATAACTTGATTGGATGCCTCATAAGATGCTACAAATTCAGCTTCCATGGTGGAGGTTGCCACTAGAGTTTGTTTCACACTCTTCCAAGAAATAGCACCGCCAGCCAATAGAAAAACGTAGCCAGATGTGGATTTTCTACTGTCTTGGCATCCAGCGAAATCAGAATCAGTATACCCAATGATCTCAAGCTGATCTGATCTCCTATATGTGAGCATATGTCCCTTAGTCCTCTGAAGATATCTCATGACTCTTTTGGCTGCTTTCCAATGATCCATTCCTGGATTGCTGAGATATCTACCTAACATGCCAACTATAAAAGAAATGTCTAGACGAGTACAAACTTGAACATACATAAGACTTCCTACAGCTGACGCATAAGGAACCTTTTGCATTTCCTGAATTTCAAGTTCACTCTTTGGACATTGTTGATTACTAAATTTATCACCTTTTGCAATGGGGTATCCAATGGTCTAGAATTCTGCATACTAAATCTCTTGAGCACTTTATCAATATAGCTCTTTTGTGATAATCCAAGAATACCTCGAGAACGGTCTCGATGTATCTGAATCCCTAAAACAAAAGAAGCTTCACCTAAATCTTTCATCTCAAAATGCTTTGAAAGAAAAACTTTGGTTTCATGCAGCAAGACTTTACAATTAGTAGCAAGAAGTATGTCATCCACATATAAGACCAAAAAGATAAACCTACTCCCACTGAACTTATGGTACACACAATTTTCAACAGCATTTACCTCAAAGCCAAACGAGACAATTACTTGGTTGAACTTAAAGTACCATTGACGAGAAGCTTGCTTGAGTCCATAAATGGATTTCTTTAATTTGCATACCAGATGTTTTGGATCTCCAATTACAAAATTTTCTGGTTGCAACATATATGTGAATACTCAAATTTTGACCTTGCTACAGTAAATTTGACTTTTCTACAGTAACTTTGACTTTTCTACAGTGTCAATGCCGGACTGCAAACAGTCCGGCCGGACCGAAGGCCATTTTGGACATTTACTGGAAGTATGCCAATATGGTACTTAAAACGTCCGGAATATCGCGAGGATCGCGGAACAGGTCCCGGAATATTTTTTGGAGGTCGGAAACTCCCAAAAAAGCTCCCGGAGCGAGACATGGTGGCCACCACCATGCTACGGCGGCGCCGGCCGCCGGACATGGCGGCTCCGGCCGCCGGACACGGCGGCAGCTGCCGCCCCATGCATGGGCGGCACCTGCCGCCCAGCATGGGCGGCACATGCCGCACCACGACTGGGCGGCACCTGCTGCCCTCCCAGGCGGCACCTGCTTGCCAGCATGGGCGGCACCTGCCGCCGAGCCAGGCGGCACCTGCCGCCCTGGACCCGAAAATGGCCTATAAATAGACCATTTTTCAGCCTATTTTTGGACACCCTGTCTGTGTTGACGGACGAATCCTTCTCCCTCTCACGCTCCTTGCGTTTTCTTTACCGCTTTTTGCACTTTAATTTAATTTTTATTGCATTTTATTGTGATATTTGGACATTAAAATTAAACAAATTAAAATTAATTAATATTTCCTAAGCGAGGAGCTTAATCTGGAGTTAAGAAGCGGTCGTCGATTAAATCAGGTATGTAAACAAAACTCTGCCTATTTAATTTTAGCACTTCATGCATATTTCTCTTCTACTCTTAATAATTCTACAATTGCATAAATGCATTCACGTCATCATTTAGACAAATAAACTGTCTTAATTAAACACGATTAAGCTTAAATGTCCGGTTAATTAATAACTGTGGTATTAAAGCCTTAAATCCGATAATATTGGTTAAAAGAGCCTAGTTAATTAATAACTACGGTTCAATTGCCTTATTTCGAACAAATCCGGCTTAAGTCCAATTAATCAATAATTGTGGCTAAAAGCCTTAATCAATCACGTTTCGACAATAAATTGTGATTAAGCTCGAACGCCCGATTAATTGATAATCATGGCATTAAAGCCTAAATCGCACATTTTGGCAAACTAATTGCCTAAAACAACACATTTTGGCCAAAGGCCTTAAAATCAACCATTTTGGCGACAATCGCCTAAATCGCACATTTTGGCACAAATGCCTTAAAACCAACTTTTTTGGCGACGAACGCCTAATCGAATCAATCGATCTTTTGGCAAAATGCCTAAACAAAAATCATGCACAAAGCATACATTAAATCATACACAAAGCATACACTAAATCATGCACAAAGCATACACAAAATCATGCACAAAGCATACACACTCATGCACAAAGCATACACACTTATGCACAAAAGCATACACACTTATGCACAAAGCATACACACTCATGCACAAAGCATACACACTTATGCACAAAGCATACACACTTATGCACAAAGCATACACACTTATGCACAAAGCATACACACTAATGCACAAAGCATACACACTTATGCACAAAGCATACACACTTATGCACAAAGCATACACACTCATGCACAAAGCATACACACTCATGCATAAAGCATACACCTTCAAAGCCCTTTTAAAAAGGCCTATCGAACTACGTTGACTTTGATCTTCCATTCAAACGGAAGTACGTAGGCACGTTCGGAATTTAACCCCGAGCGGCAAGTCGAAATCACTTAAACATTTCATTAATCCATCATTCACCTTGCAAAGCATTCACTCTTTTTGGTTAGTTTATCAGCATGACATAGTCTCGGGATCCACATCGGGTTCGTTAGACCATGCTTTAAACATTGGGTTAATTAATCTAGTAATTAGGTTAATTAAAATCGGAGTCACTTAGGGTTTTTCCTAGTTTACCCTAAAATAATTAAACAAGGTGGCGACTCATACATTCACGTGTATTTCTTTCTTTTGTCATATGCATCACATGCATATGCATCCGGGGGAAAGGGGTTCACAGTTTGGCGACTCTGCTGGGGATTTATGTAATCATTTTGCATAAAGCGGACTACGATTGTTGTGTAAACTAACCCGCCCTTCTTTAGGGTATTATTTTACAATGCTTTGTTTTGCAGGGTATCCTAGCACGAATCAAGTGTTCTTTCTTTAAGAATACTTGATGAGGAAATTTGAACTTAATTGAAAATTTTAATTAAGACATTAAAACTTGTTGATTTATTTGCACGATTGAGAATCCTTTTCTCCATTGCATAAAAGAAATGAACTTCAAATGAATTTCTTCTCTTTCTGTTCAAACTTCTGAGTCTGGATAGCAAGTAGCGCTGATCGGCAGGTCTCTTTGATTATGTCGACGGACAGCCAAAGCGTCCTCCCTGTTACCGCAAACCATTCCTAATCCTTTTGGGGGTGGCACATGGGTATGCGTACCGTTGGACCCACGCGAAACTCCTTGTTTCACATGTGGTTAGGTATATCCATACTCAAGGTTCAAGGGTCCCTTAATGAGCCAATTCTCTATTTGTATCATAGCCTATAGAACCTATCCTTTAAGGCTATATGCACCCAATGATGCTGAATCATTCCATTAAAATGAATTATGTTTTGATATTGTGCGCATTCACGCATTCATCCCATACTTCACAAAAAAAAAAAAGGGGTCTAGAAAATGATTAAAAAAAAAAAAGACTCTTACAAAAAAAAAACATTCCATTTCAAAGCTGAAAATTCACATTTTGGTCCCTGAGACCTAAAAATTCACATTTTGGTCCCTGAGACCTGAAAATTCACATTTTGGTCCCTGAGACCTGAAAAATCACATTTTTGGTCCCTGAGACCTGAAAAATCACATTTTTGGTCCCTGAGACCTGAAAAATTACATTTTAGTCCAAAAATTCACATTTTGGCCCCTAAGGCCCAAAAAAAAAATTTTCTTGAGAACTTAGGGCCTTTCGAAAAGTCGAGGTGTCCAACCCTAAGCACTCTACCTTACATATCACATCCCATTGGGTCTTATCCTAGGTGTCCTAGCCTACCAACACTACCCTACATTGTTTGGTCATACCAACCCACATCACAAGGGTCAAGTCCAAATACCTTACCCTTACACTACCCTACCTCACACTATCTCACATCCCCTATGAAAACACCTTATATAGGATAGTCTAATCATTTTGACTATGTCCTTTCACAGGTACCCCTCCAAAGACCACCTGCACCCGAAACGCCAACTGAGCTCTCACCCACAAGACCAATTTCACCAACCGCACCAATGGCATCACTCACCGACATCCAAAACCTCATTGAACAACTGGAAGCCAGAATGGAGGCTAGAATGAATGAGGCATTGGCTGCCCAAAGAATTGCCCTATTAGCTGAACTAGGCGGTAGTAATGGAAATGGGGCTCCAGTTGGGGAAATGGTAATGCTGCCTCCAATCAAGGACCTGGTGCTACATCTGCATCCTCAAACCCTATCCCTAACTTGGAAGAAATACCCTCCAAAACTGCTTCTGAGTTGGAAGCTCAGAAAATGAGAGAAAAACTGGAATTGTTAGAAAGATCTGTTACTGCCCTTAAAACACACAAAGAAGTGGTGGACATGGACTCCTTGTCCTTGTTCCCCAAAGCAAGATTACCTACAAAATTCAAGATGCCCAACATGGATAAGTTTGACGGAACCACTTGTCCCAAAACGCACCTGAAAATTATGTGGGTGCCCTCAACCCCTTTGGCCTGAACAGCGAGCTCCTTGCTCAGTTGTTTCAGCAATCTTTGACTGGTGCTGCATTAAGATGGTTTGTAAGCTTGGATCATTCCAAAATGAAGAATTGGGAGGACATATGCAATGCTTTCAACACGCAGTATCATTATAATATCGAAGTGGATGTTACCCGGAGGGAGCTGGAAACCACTAAACAAAAGAACAATGAGCCCTTCTCCTCGTTCCTTTCGAGGTGGAGAGCCAAAGCTGCTCAAATGATCAACCGACCCTCTGAACAGGAACAAGTTGACATAATAATCAAGAATTTACTGCCTGTCTACCAGTCACAGCTTCAAACACAGTACTTGCCTATGTTCCAATCGCTCATTGCGACTGCAACTAAGGTGGAAGACTTAATCCAGTTGGGTCGGCTCAAAGAAGACTCATACAAGAAGCAGAATCATGCTGGGTCTAGTGAGACAAATGAAATAGCTAGTATAATCCCCACGAATCCTTTACGTGTTGGGAATTTGGGAAATAATCAGCCAAGGAGACAATATACTGATCTCGGCATGCCAATCCTTTTGGTATTCCGAGAAGCAATGAAAGCAAATTTACTGAAGCCCTTAGAAGCAAGGCCATTACCAAACCCCCTGCCCCAGAATTTCAAAGCCAATGAATACTGTGAGTACCATCAAGGACATGGGCATAAGACCGAATCATGCTGGACTTTGAAAAACCGTCTACAAGACCTGGTTGACAATGGGTCTATCATCCCCAAAAGCAAGCTGAATAACAACCAATCCCTTGCCTAACCATGGGATTAATGCAAAAAAAAATTGCTGAACAAGAATCGTTCGATCCTTTCGAACTTTTCTTAGAAATGAATGAAGTTTGTGTCTGAGAAGGTTGAGATCAAACCTCCAAAAGAACAAAAGAATTGTTCAAGACCAACAACAACATGTCGGATTGATTGAAGCATCAAGAAGAACAAAGTCACTACAGTCAATCCGATCCTAGTCCATCATAGTCCACCTAGAGTCTATCTTTTAGGGCCTAGTTTCTTTTTTCTTTTCATTTTCATTTCCATTCAAGTTTTCATTCAATTCAAATTTGTAAATCTAAGTGTCTTTTGTACACAAATTTTGTCTTATCAATAAAAAGGGATCAGTTTACGTTCCAATCATGTTTATACTCTCTCTCTATCTTTTCCTGTGAAAGCACAAAAAAAAAAATCAAAAAAATAATGAAAAAAAAATGATGATAAAAAAAAAAGATAATAAAAATTGGCAAAGAAAAATGCATTCATCCATTCATTTGCTCTGCATCAATCAAAGCTGGGGGCATCTTAAGAAGCACCATCAAAGGGGAAGTTTTGAAGGGTAATCATGGAAAGGATCCAGCAAAGGGTACGCAAGACTTCAAACAGTACCGAGACAAAGCCGATTGAAGGGGTTAGGGCTAGAATGGTTTCTCCGAAAACCCAAGGATGGAAGATGCTCCGATAGAGAGGTGTCTGAATTTTGAGCTTAAAAGCAACAGAATAAAGAAGTTATGCTTGGAATTGGGTTGGGTCTGCACGAAGTCGCAATGCTATCCATACACTACTCAAGTCATCTCAGAATCAAGTTACCTCGAAATTCTTTATGGAGAGGCTGCTTCTAAGTAAGCAAAAGGAAAAACGGGACAAAAGGAACCCCTGGTCAAAAGGAAGCAAACAAAGCAAAAAGAAAAAAATGGGTCAAAAGGAACTTCTGCACAAAAGAAAGAAATCAAAGCTACAGGAAATCAAGTTGTCAAGAACGGGTCAACTACAAACTCTCCGACAAATTCAAGCCCATCAAGGGTAGAGGACAAATCATTTCAGCCATAAGGACAAAGACCAAGCGGCTGCTCACATTTTGAAAAAGCAAGTTAAAAGTAGTCATTTCCACAAATTGGATGACAACAAACACCTTGAAAATCGAGCGCTAAGCATGGCACAAATACAAGTGTCCTTAATAAACAAGGACCGTTTCTCAAAACAAGGAAACGGAAGAGTCTCCTCAAAATTCCTTATGGAGAGGAGAACCATTGAGGAAATAAGTTTCAAATTCAGAGGAAGATAAAGTTCAAGAAAAGGAATCAAATTAACCTCAAGAATTCAAACATGGCGAAGCCACAAAAGCATAAAAGCTTCTTCGACACTCAAGCCACTCAAGTTACCACCACAATGTGGGTATTCAAAACTCTTTGTGATGAATACAAGTCATATTTCAGTCAACCAGTGGTAAAACCACTACAACAACAAAATCAGATTCGCCTAGGGTCATCACTACCATACGAGCTCGAGTCAATAAGTTGATTCAACATCATCAAGCCGGGAAGGAATCCCGTGAAGAAATCAAGTCAGAAATGAACTCTGCATCAACATCAAGTCGGGAAGGGAATCCTGCAAAGACATCAAGCCGGGAAGGAATCCCGCGAAGACATCAAGCCGGGAAGGAATCCTGCGAAGAAATCAAAACAGAAATGAATTCTGCATCAACATCCAGCCGGGAAGGACTCCCGCAAAGACATCAAGCCGGGAAGGAATCCTGAAGAAATCAAATCGGAAATGAATTCCACAATCAGCATTAAGTCGGAATTGAATTTTGCCCCAACAGCAAGTCATTCCGCACCAAGTCGGAAATAAATTCCGCACCAAGACGGAAAGGAATTTCGCACTAACATCAAGTCGGAGATGAATTCCGCACCAGCCGAGCACGAAGTTCGCATCCCAGAAGGAACTACGAAAGACCTGATTCTCCCCATCCCCCGAAGAGTTCTTGGAGATACGTAGGCAGCCACAAAGGCGCGGTCACAAACATAAGTTTGCATCATAAAAAGTGTTTTCTCTTTGCCAATATAAAAAATATATATATATAAAAAAATATATATATAAAAAAAAAAAGCGAAGAAAAAAAAATAAAAGCTGGAGTTGAAAACCCGAAAGGGCGGCTTCAGGCAAGAATTGAGCCCGCTAGGCTGAAAACCCGAAAGGGCGGTCTAGGCAAAAGTTAGGGCAAAGAGCCTGCTAGAGTCGAAAACCCGAAAGGGTGGCTACTAGGTAAAAAAAAAAAAAAAAAAAAAAAAAAAAAAAAAAAAAACAAAAAGTGCTTTCATGAATTCTTTTAGAGAGTCCATTTTTGTAGGATGAACACTAAGTTCCTTCGAGTCAAAATTCACTACAAGAAAAATTTGAGTCTCTAAATCGAGTCTCTAAAATCAAGTCTCCATCACCAGTGGTCATTCCACAAGGAGTAGCAAAAAATTGAGTCATTCTCAAAAGTTCATTTTGAAAGCGTCACTCTTTGAGTCATTCCTCGAAAAAAAAAAAAAAAAAAAAAAAAAAAAAGGAGGAAAATGTCAATCCCCGGGGTTTCCAAAACAACCCTAAAAATGTCAAAAATAATCGTTGAGAGGTAATTCTTTAATACCTCGTCTCCACTCGGACCATCGTTTCTTCGATCCTTTCAGACGAGCGATGTCATCAACATTGTCTGTTTCCTCGAGTCATATAAGTGACTTTGTTCTCTTTGATTCCTCAATCGATTGGACAAGTACAACACCAATGTTTTGAAGTATTCCATGGTCAGCACCATTCTGGGGGCAAGAAGTGATAAGAACCTTCACCATTCTCCCATCACAGAAGTAATCACGGAATTTCTAGTCTTTCATTAAGAAGAAATTCTATTTCAGCTAATAAAGGCATCAAACAGGGGGCGAAATCCTCCAGGTCGGATTAAGGGGCAAGTGTTAACATACACAACCCAGGGTGAAACCCAACTATCGTCGACCTCTTTTTACATAAAACCTAGGGTGAAACCCTAACCAATAGCCAACCATTCTTCATCCAAAACCAAGCCATTTGATCATTTCGACTTTAGGTGGACCCTTGGTTCTCAAAGAAAAAAAAAACACAAAAAAAAACAAATCTCTTTTCGAGCCCTCTAAGAGGCAAAACATCTTTTCAAGTCCTCTAAGAGGCAAAATTTCTTTTTAACTCCTCAAAGAGGCTAAAACATCTTTAAGTTGCAAATATAATTCCATGCATTTGATCATTTCATAAAAAAAAAATAATAATAAAATAAAAATCACATTCGGCTGTAGAGGCCCAACAATCACAATCAGGCCCTAGAGGCCCGAAGAATCACAATCCAGGCCACAGAGGCCCGAAAAATCACATTCAGGCCACAGAGGCCCGAAAAATCACATTCAGGCCACAGAGGCCCGAAAAATCACAATTCAGGCCACAGAGGCCCGAAAAATCACAATTCAGGCCACAGAGGCCCGAAAAATCACATTCAGGCCCCAGAGGTCCGAAAAATCACATTCAGGCCCCAGAGGCCCGAAAAATCACAATTCAGGCCACAGAGGCCCGAAAAATCACATTCAGGCCCCAGAGGCCCGAAAAATCACATTCAGGCCCCAGAGGCCCGAAAAATCACATTCAGGCCACAGAGGCCTGAAAAATCACAATTCAGGCCACAGAGGCCCGAAAAATCACATTCAGGCCACAGAGGCCCGAAAAATCACATTCGGCCACAGAGGCCTGAAAATTCACAATTCGGCCTAAGGCCCGAAATTCAAAACTCGGCCTAGGGTCCGAAAATTCACAACTCAGCCCAAGGCCCCATAATCCCAATTTGGCCCAAGGTTCGAGTTTCGCCTTCAAAATTTGCTCCTTCAGACGGCCACTGGCTCTCATAAATCATTTTTATGATAGCCAGCGGGGGGCAACTGTGAATACTCAAATTTTGACCTTGCTACAGTAAATTTTTATGATAGCCATTTTGAAACTTCACCGAAAATATGTCAATATGGTACTTCAAACGTCCGGAATTTCACGAGGATCGCAGAACCGGTCCCGGAATGATTTTTGGAGGTCGGAAACTCCCAAAAAAGCTCCCGGAGCGAGACATGGTGGCCACCACCAGCTACGGCGGCGCCGGCCGCCGGACACGGCGGCAGCTGCCGCCCCACCGCCTGGGCGACAGCAGCAACCCTCCCAGGCGGCACCTGCCGCCCAGCCTCTTGGGCGGCAGCTGCCGCCGAGCCAGGCGGCACCTGCTGCCCTGGACCCGAAAATGGCCTATAAATAGACCATTTTCAGCCTATTTTTGAGACCCCTGTCTGTGTTGACGGACGAATCCTTCTCCCTCTCACGCTCCTTGCGTTTTCTTTACCGCTTTTTGCATTTAATTTAATTTTTATTGCATTTTTATTGTGATATTTGGACATTAAAATTAAACAAATTAAAATTAATTAATATTTCCTAAGCGAGGAGCTTAATCTGGAGTTAAGAAGCGGTCGTCGATTAAATCAGGTATGTAAACAAAACTCTGCCTATTTAATTTTAGCACTTCATGCATATTTCTCTTCTACTCTTAATAATTCTTCAATTGCATAAATGCATCCACGCCATTATTTTTGGTAAATAAACTGCCTTAATTAATTTGATTAAGCTTAAATGCCCGGTTAATCAATAATCGTGGTATTAAAGTTTAAATCCGACAATATTGGCTAAAAGAGCCTAGTTAATTAATAACTACGGTTCAATTGCCTTATTTCAAATAAATCTGGCTTAAGTCCAATTAATCAATAATTGTGGCTAAAAGCCTTAATCGATCACGTTTCGACAATAAATTGTGATTAAGCTCGAACGCCCGATTAATTGATAATCGTGGCATTAAAGCCTAAATCGCACATTTTTGGCAAACTAATTGCCTAAAACAACACATTTTGGCCAAAGGCCCTAAAATCAACCATTTTGGCGACAATCGCCTAAATTACACATTTTAGCAAACGAATTGCTTAAATCAACACTTTTCGGCCAAAGGCCCTAAAATCAACCATTTTGGCGACAATCGCCTAAACTACACATTTTAGCAAACGAATTGCTTAAATCAACACTTTTTGGCCAAAGGCCTTAAAATCAATCATTTTGGCGACAATCGCCCAATCAACACTTTTGGCAAACAGATTGCCTAAATCAACACATTTTGGCTAAAAGCCTTAAAATCAATCATTTTGGCGACAATCGCCCAATCACATCCTTTTGGCAAACAGACTGCCTAAATCAACCATTTTGGCTAAGAGCCTTAAAATCAACGACTTTGGCGACAAATCGCCCGACAACCATTTTTGGCACAAATGCCTTAAAACCAACTTTTTTGGCGACGAACGCCTAATCGAATCAATCGATCTTTTGGCAAAATGCCTAAACAAAAATCATGCACAAAGCATACATTAAATCATGCACAAAGAATACACTAAATCATGCACAAAGCATACACAAAATCATGCACAAAGCATACACACTCATGCACAAAGCATACACACTTATGCACAAAAGCATACACACTTATGCACAAAGCATACACACTCATGCACAAAGCATACACACTTATGCACAAAGCATACACACTTATGCACAAAGCATACACACTAATGCACAAAGCATACACACTTATGCACAAAGCATACACACTTATGCACAAAGCATACACACTCATGCACAAAGCATACACACTCATGCACAAAGCATACACACTCATGCATTAAGCATACACCTTCAAAGCCCTTTTAGAAAGGCCTATCGAACTACGTTGACTTTGATCTTCCATTCAAACGGAAGTACGTAGGCACGTTCGGGATTTAACCCCGAGCGGCAAGTCGAAATCACTTAAACATTTCATTAATCCATCATTCACCTTGCAAAGCATTCACTCTTTTTGGTTAGTTTATCAGCATGACATAGTCTCGGGATCCACCTCGGGTTCGTAGACCATGCTTTAAACATTGGGTTAATTAATCTAGTAATTAGGTTAATTAAAATCGGAGTCACTTAGGGTTTTTCCTAGTTTAGCCTAAAATAATTAAACAAGGTGGCGACTCATACATTCACGTGTATTTCTTTCTTTTGTCATATGCATCACATGCATATGCATCCGGGGGAAAGGGGTTCACAAAGTCATCATCAGAAAACCCGATGCTTTGCATCTTTGATGATTGGGTGAGGGTGGATACTAGTACTTCAAGGCTAACCTCCACCGATGTTTGAAGTTGACTCAAAGCCTTGCAAAGAGCTTGGCGATGAGGAAAGGATGATGCCAGGAGTTCCCAAATCGATACCCTAGCTTGTGTCTTTTTTAACTGTGAGAGTACCGGGTCTTCCTTTGGCTCATCTGCCCTCTGGTAGGGCTTATTTTGGACTTTGTCCAGGACTAATGGTTCATACTGTCTCCCGCTCCTGGTTATTGCTTCGACCTCTTCAGATAAGTCATTCAAGTCCAGGACACAGATGTCATTCATATCTAGGAATAGTTCGAAAGGATCGATCAATTCCTGGTCAGCAACAATAGCATTTACCCCGTGATTTGGTAAGGGATTAGTGCTAATGTTTAGCTTACTCCTTGGAATAATTGAACCGTTGTCCACCAGGTCTTGGATGCGGTTCTTAAGCGTCCAGCATGCTTCAGTCTTGTGCCCGTTATCCTGATGGTACTCACAGTATTCGTCAGCTCTGTAGTTCCTTGGTAATGGGTTGGGTGGTGGCCTTGCTTCCAAAGGCTTAATGTAATTTGCCTTGACAGCCTCTCGGAATACAAAAAGGATTGGCATCCCGAGATCAGTATATGTCCTTCTCGACTGACTGCCATTTCTCATATTTCCAACACGTAAAGGATTCGTGGGGGTGATGTTTGCCACTTCGTGGACTTTGCTAGCTTGGCTAGGCTTCTTGTATTTTGAGGTTCTCGAGTCTTCTTTCAGTTGCCCCATTTGAATTAAATCCTCTATCTTCGTAGCAGTGGCAATGAGCGACTGGAACGTCGGTAAGTACTGAGTTTGCAATTGTTGCTGGTAGACAGGCAGCAGGTTCTTTATAATTATGTCCACCTGTTCTTGCTCAGAAGGCTGGTTGATCATTTGGGCGGCCTTGGCCCTCCACCTCGTAAGGAACGAGGAAAAGGGTTCATTGCTTTTCTGTTTGGTGGTCTCCAGCTCCCTCCGAGTAACATCCACCTCTATGTTATAATGATATTGCGCATTAAACGCATTGCAGATGTCTTCCCAGGTCTTCATTTTAGACCGATCCAGGCTAACAAACCACCTCAAAGCAGCGCCGGTGAGTGATTGTTGAAACAATTGAGCAAGGAGCTCATTGTTCAGTCCGAACAGGTTTAGGGCACCCACATACATTTTCAGGTGCGTTTTGGGACAAGTGGTTCCATCAAACTTGTCCATGTTGGGCATTTTGAACTTTGTTGGCAGTCTTACTTCGGGGAACAAGGACAAGGAGTCCATGTCCACCACTTCCTTATGTGTTTTAAAGGTAGTGATTGACCTTTCCAAGAGTTCCAGCTTTTCTCTCATTTTCTGAGCTTCTAGCTCAGAAGCAATTCTGGGGGACATGTCATCCAAGGCAGGGTTTGAGGACGTCGGTGCAGCACCAGGTCCCTGATTGGAGGCAGCAGGATCACTTCCCCCAGCTGAAGCCCCATTTCTATTACCACTACCTAGTTCAGCTATTAGGGCAGTTCTCTGGGCAGCTAATGCCTCATTCATTCTAGCCTCCATTCTGGCTTCGAGTTGTTCAATGAGGTTTTGGATGTCAGCAAGTGATGCCATTGGTGTAGTTGAAGTTGGTGAGGTTGGTGATAGCACTGTAGGTGTGACTGGGACTTGGATAGGCACTCGAACAACGGGTACCTGTAAGTATAAGGGTAATTGGATTAGGGTATAGTGGTTCGTGTATCAGGGTAGCTGATGTGAGGTAGATCGACTCTTTGTCCAACTGTGCATGACTAAAAAGAATATTTCATGTTCTTTTTAATGTGATGATATGTCATGAATGCGCACAACATCACGTCATACTTCGTTTTAATGATATGATTCGCATCATTGGGTGCATATAGTCCTAAAGGATAGGTTCTATAGGCTATGACACAAATAGAGAATTGGCTTATTAAGGGACCCTTGAACCTTGAGCATGGATATACCTAACTACATGTGAAACAAGGAGTTTCGCGTGGGTCCGACAGTACGCATACTCATGGGCCACCTCCAAAAGGATTAGGGATGGTTTGCGGTAACAGGGAGGATGCTTTGGCTGTCCGTCGACATAATCAAGGAGACCTGCCGATCAGCGCTACTTGCTATCGAGACTCAAAAATTTGAACAGAAGAGAAGAGATTCGTTTTTTATGCAATGGAGAAAAGGATTCTCAATTCGCGCAAATAAATGAACAAATTTAAGTGATTTAAAGTAAATTTCAATTAGGCAATTTGTTTGCCAAAAGTGATCAATTGAATTGCAATATAGGCAATTTATTGCCAAAATAAAAAAAAAACGTGGTTAATTAAGGCTATTTAGCCACAATTATTGATTAATTGGACTTAAGCCGGACTGTTTGAAATAAAGGCGATTATACTATAGTCATTAATTGACCAAATACTTTAGCCAATATTGTCGGATTTAGGCTTTAACACCACGATTATTAATTAACCGGGCATTTAAGCTTAATCGTATTTAATTGAGGCAGTTTATTTGCTAAATTGATGACGTGAATGCATTTATGCAGCAGTTTAATTCAGAATTGGAGTAGAAGAAGAATATGCACAAAATGCTGAAATTAAATGGGCAGAGTTTCGTTATTACCTGAGTTAATCGGCGGCCGCTTCTTAGCTTCAGCTTGGAAATTTCAGATTAAGCTTCTCGTTTGGAGAATATTAATTAGAATTAATTGACTTAAGTGATCAAATATCACAACAGCAGAATAATAAAAGCCTACACTTGTGAATACTCAAATTTTGAGACTCGAAAAGCCGGTTTTCCCGGCCGCGGCGGTGGCGGCCGCCCTTAAAGGCGGCGGTAGCCGCTATCGCCGGCGGCCGTGCCGCCGGCGACAGCGGCTGCAGTCGCCTGTGAATACTCAAATTTTGAGGCTCAAAAGCCTGTTTTCCTCCGGACTGCGAACAGTCCGGCCGGACCGGAGGCCTTTCGGAAAGTTCACCGAAAATATGCCAATATGGTACTTGAAACGTCCGGAAAATTACGAGGATCACGGAACTGGTCTCGGAATATTTTTTGGAGGTCCGGAATTCCCGGAAAAGCCCCCGGAGTGAAATTGCATGCCCCGGTGGCTCAGCCACCGGAGCCAGCCGCCGAGTCGGCGGCCCATCCCGGCGGCCCAGCCGCCGGGCAGGCCGCCGGCGGCCCGGCCGCCGGGCGGGCCACCGAGACCCGGCGGCCCGACCGCCGGAAGGGCCGCCGAGACCCGGCGGCCCGGCCGCCGGGAGGGCCGCCGATCCGGCCCGGCCGCCGAGACCCGGCGGCCCGACCGCCGGGCGGGCCGCCGAGCCGGCGGTCCAACCGGCGACCCGGCCACCGGGCGGGCCGCCGAGCCGGCGGACCATCCGGTGGCCCGGCCGCCGGGACGGCCGCCGGGCCGGCGATCCAGCCACCGAAAACAGTCCGTTTTGCGCCTATAAATACAGGCCTCGGGCCTCCTGTTTTCCTCACTCAGTCTGTGTTGACGGACGCTCCTTCTCCCTACGCTCTTTGCGATTCTTTACTGCTTTCTTGCATTTTTTAATTTTAGTTTTATTTTATTGTTGTGATACTTGGTCACTTAAAATTAAATTAAAATTAATTCCCTTAACGAGGAGCTTAACCTGGAGTTAAGAAGCGGTCGACGATTAAATCAGGTACGTAAACAAAACTCTGCCTATTTAATTTTAGCACTTCATGCATGCTTCTTTTCTACTCCTCTTAAATTCTATAACTGCATAAATGCATTCATACCATTAACTAGGCAAATAAATTGCCTCAATTAAATAAATTTAAGCTAAATGCCCGGTTAATTAATGATCGTGGTATTAAAGTTTAAATTCGACAATATTGGCTAAAAGCCTAGTTAATCAATAACTATGGTGAAATTGCCTTTATTTCGAACAAGTTTTGGCTTAAGTCTAATTAATCAATAATTGTGACTAAAAGGCCCTAATTAAACACTTTTTTTATTATGGCAATAAATTGCCTATATTTCAATTTAATTAATCACTTTAGGCAAACAAATTGCCTATAAGTGAAGATTAACCTTTTTAGCGACAAATCGCTTAAATTAAATTTCTTTGGCTAAAAGCCTTCAAACAATTTTTTTTTTGGCAAATAAACTGCCTTAAATCAATCAACTTTGGCGACAATCGCCCAATTAGCATCATTTGGCAAATTAATTGCCTAAACCAATATTTTGGCTTTAAAAGCCTTAAAACAATTCGTTTGGCACAAATGCCTTAAAAATCAATCTTTTGGCAAGAATAAGCCCAAATTAAATTCTTTTGGCTAAAAGCCTCAAAATCAACATTTTGGCACCAAGTGCCTAAATCCTTCAACCTTTTTGGCAAAATGCCTAAACAAAATGCACAAAGCATACACACACTCATGCATAAAGCATCCCATTCAAAGCCCTCTAAAAGAGGCCTATTGAACTACGTTGACTTTGATCTTCCATTCAAACGGAAGTACGTAGGCACGTTCGGGATCTAACCCCGGGCAGCAAGTCGAATCACATAAACATCTTTTTCATTGGTCTAAATTATTTCATCTTCCTTGCAAAACATTCATTCTTAGGTTAGTTTCATCAGCATGACATAGTCTCGGGATCCACCTCGGGTTCGAAGACCTTGCCTTAGACATTGGGCTAATTAATCTAGTAACTAGGTTAATTAAAATTGGAGTCACTTAGGGTTTTTCCTAGTTTACCCTAAAACAATTAAACAAGGTGGCGACTCATTCATTCACGTGCATTTCTTCCTTTAGTCACATGCATTCACATGCTATATGACATTTTGGGGAGGGGTTCACAGTTTGGCGACTCTGCTGGGGACTTTATGTAATCATTTTGCATAAAGTGGACTACAATTGCTGTATAAACTAACCCGCCCTTCTTTAGGGTACTATTTTGTTGTGCTTTGTTTTGCAGGGTATCATAGAACGAATCGAGTGTTCTTTCTTTAAGAATACTCGATGAGAGGAAATTTAAACTTAAGTAACAAATTTGATTAAGACATTTAAATTTGTTGATTTATTTGCACGATCGAGAATCCTTTTCTCCATTGCATAAAATAAATGAACTTCAAATGAATTTCTTCTCTCTCTGTTCAAACTTCTGAGTCTGGATAGCAAGTAGCGCTGATCGGCAGGTCTCTTTGATTATGTCGACGGACAGCCAAAGCGTCCTCCCTGTTACCGCAAACCATCCCTAATCCTTTTGGGGGTGGCCCATGAGTATGCGTACCGTTGGACCCACGCGAAACTCTTTGTTTCACATGTGGTTAGGTATATCCTTACTCAAGGTTCAAGGGTCCCCTTATAAGCCAATTCTCTATTTGTGTCATAGCCTATAGAACCTATCCTTTAGGACTGTATGCACCCAATGATACGAATCATATCATTAAACAAAGTATGACGTGATGTTGTGCGCATTCATGACATATCATCTCATTAAAAAAAGAACATTTAATTTCAAAAGCTGGAAAATCACATTTTTGGGCCCTGAGACCTGAAAAATTACATTTTGGCCCCTAAGGCCCAAGAAAAATTTTTTTTTTGAGAACTTAGGGCCATTCGAAAAGTCGAGGTGTCCTAGCATACCAACATTACCTACCCTACCACATAGGGTCAGACCGTCCCATCTCACAGGGTCAAGTCATTCTTCCCTATATCAACACCACCCAACATTGTTTGGTCATACCACCCCACATCATAAGGGTCAAGTCCAAATACCTTACCCATACATTACCCCACCTCACACTATCTCACATACCCTATGAAAATACCTTATATAGGATTAGTCTAATCGTTTTGACTATGTCCTTTCACAGGTAACCCCCGTTCAAGTACCAGTCACGTCTACAGTACTATCACCGACCTCACCAGCTTCACCAGCTTCACCAGCTGCACCAGTTTTACCTACAACTCCTACAACCCTACCTGCACCAATGGCATCACTCACTCACATCCAAAATCTCATTGAACAACTGGAGGCCAGGATGGAGGCCAGAATGAATGAGGCATTGGCTGCCCAAAGGACTGCCCTGATAGCTGAACTAGGTAATGGTAATGGAAATGGGGCTTCGGCCGGGGGAAGCGGACCTACTACCTCTAATCAGGGTCCTGCTGCTGAACCGACAAACCCTGCCCTTAACCTGGATGACATGCCCTCCAGAACTGCTTCTGAGCTGGAAGCTCAGAAAATGAGAGAGAAGCTGGAATTGTTGGAAAGATCTATCACTGCTCTCAAAACCCACAAGGAAGTGGTGGACATGGACTCCTTGTCCTTGTTCCCCGAAGCGAGACTGCCAACAAAATTCAAAATGCCCAACATGGATAAGTTTGACGGAACCACATGTCCCAAAACTCATCTGAAAATGTATGTGGGTGCCCTAAACCCGTTTGGCCTGAACAGCGAGCTCCTTGCTCAGTTGTTTCAGCAATCTTTGACTGGTGCTGCATTAAGATGGTTTGTTAGCTTGGATCGTTCCAAAATGAAGAATTGGGAGGACATATGCAATGCTTTCAACACGCAGTACCATTATAATATTGAAGTGGATGTTACCCGGAGGGAGCTAGAAACCACTAAACAAAAGAACAATGAGCCTTTCTCCTCGTTCCTTTCGAGGTGGAGAGCCAAAGCCGCTCAAATGATCAACCGACCCTCTGAACAGGAACAAGTTGACATAATAATCAAGAATTTACTGCCAGTCTACCAGTCACAGCTTCAAACACAGTACTTGCCTACGTTCCAATCGCTTATTGTGACTGCAACTAAGGTGGAAGACTTAATCCAGTTGGGTCAACTCAAAGAAGACTCATACAAGAAGCAGAATCATGCTGGGTCCAGTGAGACAAATGAAATAGCCAGTATAATCCCCACGAATCCTTTACGTGTTGGGAATTTGGGAAACAATCAGCCAAGGAGGCAATATACTGATCTCGGCATGCCAATCCTTTTGGTGTTCCGAGAAGCAGTGAAATCAAATTTACTGAAGCCCTTAGAAGCAAGGCCATTACCAAACCCCCTGCCCCGGAATTTCAAAGCCAATGAATACTGTGAGTACCATCAAGGACATGGGCATAAGACCGAATCATGCTGGACTTTGAAAAATCGTCTACAAGACCTGGTTGACAATGGGTCCATCATCCCCAAGAGCAAGCTGAACATTAACCAATCCCTTGCCTAACCAGGGGATTAATGCAAAAAAAAATTTTGCTGAACAAGAATCGTTCGATCCTTTCGAACTTTTCTTAGAAATGAATGAAGTTTGTATCTGAGAAGATTGATATCAAACCTCCAAAAGAACAAAGGAATTGTTCAAGACCAACGACCACATGTCTGATCGATTGAAGCATCGAGAAGAACGAAGTCACTACAGTCAATTCAATCCTAGTCCATCACAGTCCACCTAGAGTCTATCTTTTAGGGTCTAGTTCTTTTTCTTTTCATTTTCATTTCCATTCAAGTTTTCATTCAATTCAAATTTGTAAATCTAAGTGTCTTTTGTACACAAATTTTGTCTTATCAATAAAAAGGGATCAGTTTACGTTCCAATCATGTTTATACTCTTTCCATATTCTTTCCTGTGAAAGCAAAAAAAAAAATCGAAAAAAATAATAATAAAAAATTAAAAAAAAATGATGACAAAAAAAAAGATAATAAAAATTGGCAAAGAAAAATGCATGCATTTGCTCTGCATCAATCAAAGCTGGGGGCATCCTAAGAAACACCATCAAAGGGGAAGTTTTGAAGGGTAATCATGGAAAGGATCCAGCAAAGGGTACGCAAGACTTCAAACAGTACCGAGGCAAAGCCGATTGAAGGGGTTAGGGCCAGAATGGTTTCTCCGAAAACCCAGGAATGGAAGATGCTCTGACAGAGAGGTGTCTGAATTTTGAGCTTAAAAGCGACAGAATAAAGAAGTTATGTTTGGAATTGGATTGGGTCTGCACGAAGTCGCAATGCTGTCCATACACTACTCAAGTCATCTCAGAATCAAGTTGCCTCGAAATTCTTTATGGAGAGGCTGCTTCTAAGTGAGCAAGAGAAAAAAAAAGGGACAAAAGGAACCCTTGGTCAAAAGGAGTCAAAAGGAACTTCTGCGTAAAAGAAAGAAATCAAGGACAAAGCTACAGGAAATCGAGTTGTCAAAAATGGGTCAATTGCAAGCTCTCCGTTAAATTCAAGCCCATCAAGGGTAGATGACAAATCATTTCAGCCATAAGGACAAAGACCAAGCGGCTACTCACACTTTGAAAAAGCAAGTTAAAAGAAGCAGTCATTTTCACGAATTGGATGACAACAAACACCTTGAAAATCAAGCGCCAAGCATGGCACAAGTACAAGTGTCCTTATAAACAAGGATCATTTCTCAAAGCAAGGAAAAGGAAGAGTCTCCTCAAAATTCCTTATGGAGAGGAGAACCATTGAGGAAATAAGTTTCAAATTCAGAGGAAGATAAAGTTCAAGAAAAGGAATCAAATTAACCTCAAGAATTCAAACATGGCGAAGCCACAAACTCAAAGCATAAAAGCTTCTTCAACACTCAAGCCACTCAAGTTACCACCACAATGTGGGTATTCAAAACTCTTTGTGATGAATACAAGTCATATTTCAGTCAACCAGTGGTAAGACCACTACAACAACAAAGTCAGATCCGCTTAGGGTCATCACTATCATACGAGCTCGGGTCAATAAGTTGATTCAACATCATCAAAATCGGGAATGAATCCCATAGAGACATCCAGTCGGGAATGAATCCCGTAAAGACATCAAGCCGGGAAGGAATCCTGCGAAGAACTTAAGTCAGAAATGAATTCTGCATTAACATCGAGTCGGGAAGGAATCCCGCAAAGACATCAAGCCGGGAAGGAATCCCGCGAAGAAATCAAGTCAGAAATGAATTCTGCATCAACATCAAGTCGGGAAGGAATCCCGCAAAGACATACGATCGGGAAGGAATCCCCCAAAGACATCAAGCCGGGAAGAAATCCCGCGAAGAAATCAAATCGGAAATGAATTCCACAATCAGCATTAAGGCAAAATTGAATTTTCCCCCAACAGCAAGTCGGAAATAAATTCCGCACCAAGCCGGAAAGGAATTCCGCACTAATATCAAGTCGGAGATGAATTCCGCACCAGCCGAGCACGAAGTTCGCATCCTGGAAGGAACTACGAAAGACCTGATTCTCCCCATCCCCCGAAGAGTTCTTGGAGATACGTAGGCAACCACAAAGGCGCGGTCACAAACATAAGTTTGCATCATAAATAGCATTTTCTCTTTGCCAATACAAAAAAATAAAAATAAAAAATAAAAAAAAGGGAAGAAAAGAAAAATAAAAAGCTGGAGTTGAAAACCCGAAAGGGCGGCTTCAGGCAAGAATTGAGCCCGCTAGACTGAAAACCCGAAAGGGCGGTCTAGGCAAAAGTTAGGGCAAAGAGCCTGCTAGAGTCAAAAACCCGAAAGGGCGGCTACTAGGCAAAAGTTAAGGCAAAAAGAAAAAAAAGTGCTTTCAAAGGTCTCCTTGGGAGTATATAAATCATTTTTTCCAGGAATCACTGAGTTCCTTCGAGTCAAAATTCACTACAAGAAAACTTTGGGTCTCTAAATCGAGTCTCTAAAATCAAGTCTCCATCACCAGTGGTCATTCCACAACGGGCCACAAAAATCGAGTCATTCTCAAAAGTTCGTTTTGAAAGCGTCACTCTTTGAGTCATTCCTCGAAGAAAGAGGGAGAGAGAAAAATGTCAAAACAACCCCTAAAAAAGTGTCAAACATAATCATTTAGAGGTAATTCTTTAATACCTCGTCTCCACTCGGACCATCGTTTCTTCGATCCTTTCAGACGAGCGATGTCATCCACATTGTCCGTTTCCTCGAGTCATATAAGTAACCTTGTTCTCTTTGATTCCTCAATCGATTGGACAAGTATAACACCAATGTTTTGAAGTATTCCCTGGTCAGCACCATTCTGGGGGCAAGAAGTGATAAGAACCTTCACCATTCTCCCATCACAAAAGTAATCACGGAATTTTTAGTCTTTCATTAAGAAGAAATTCTATTTCAGCTAATTTAGGGCATCAATTCTCTCAAGCAGGGGGCAAAATCCTCCAAGTCGAATTCAGGGGCAAGTGTTATAAAAAAAAAAAACATACACAACCCAGGGTGGAACCCAACCATCGTCAATCTCTTTTACCCAAACCCAGGGTAGAACCCGGTTAATGGTTAACTTTCTTACATAAAACCTAGGGTGAAACCCTAACCAATAACCAACCCTTTTTCATCCAAAACCAAGCCATTTGATCATTTCGACTTTAGGTGGACCCTTGGTTCTCAATGAGAAAAGTAAAAATAAAGCAAATCTCTTTTCAAGCCCTCATTAAGAGGCAAAACATCTTTTCAAGTCCTCTAAGAGGCAAAACATCTTTTCAAGTCCTCTAAGAGGCAAAACATCTTTTCAAGCCCTCATTAAGAGGCAAAATCTATTTTCAATTCCTCATTAAGAGGCAAAACCTCTTTTTTAAGTCCTCTAAGAGGCAAAATTTCTTTTTAAGTCCTCAAAGAGGCAAAAACATCTTTAAATTGCAAACATAAATCCTTGCATTCGATCATTTCATTTCAAGGAAAAACCCAACGGCGGGGTTCCCTCCTCTGCCTATCCTCAAAATTTGGTCTTCAGACAACCACCGACGCCCATAAATCATTTTTATGGTTGCCAGTGGGGGGCAACTGTGAATACTCAAATTTTGAGACTCGAAAAGCCGGTTTTCCCGGCCGCGGCGGTGGCGGCCGCCCTTAAAGGCGGCGGTAGCCGCTATCGCCGGCGGCCGTGCCGCCGGCGACAGCGGCTGCAGTCGCCTGTGAATACTCAAATTTTGAGGCTCAAAAGCCTGTTTTCCTCCGGACTGCGAACAGTCCGGCCGGACCGGAGGCCTTTCGGAAAGTTCACCGAAAATATGCCAATATGGTACTTGAAACGTCCGGAAAATTACGAGGATCACGGAACTGGTCTCGGAATATTTTTTGGAGGTCCGGAATTCCCGGAAAAGCCCCCGGAGTGAAATTGCATGCCCCGGTGGCTCAGCCACCGGAGCCAGCCGCCGAGTCGGCGGCCCATCCCGGCGGCCCAGCCGCCGGGCAGGCCGCCGGCGGCCCGGCCGCCGGGCGGGCCACCGAGACCCGGCGGCCCGACCGCCGGAAGGGCCGCCGAGACCCGGCGGCCCGGCCGCCGGGAGGGCCGCCGATCCGGCCCGGCCGCCGGGAGGGCCGCCGATCCGGCCCGGCCGCCGAGACCCGGCGGCCCGACCGCCGGGCGGGCCGCCGAGCCGGCGGTCCAACCGGCGACCCGGCCACCGGGCGGGCCGCCGAGCCGGCGGACCATCCGGTGGCCCGGCCGCCGGGACGGCCGCCGGGCCGGCGATCCAGCCACCGAAAACAGTCCGTTTTGCGCCTATAAATACAGGCCTCGGGCCTCCTGTTTTCCTCACTCAGTCTGTGTTGACGGACGCTCCTTCTCCCTACGCTCTTTGCGATTCTTTACTGCTTTCTTGCATTTTTTAATTTTAGTTTTATTTTATTGTTGTGATACTTGGTCACTTAAAATTAAATTAAAATTAATTCCCTTAACGAGGAGCTTAACCTGGAGTTAAGAAGCGGTCGACGATTAAATCAGGTACGTAAACAAAACTCTGCCTATTTAATTTTAGCACTTCATGCATGCTTCTTTTCTACTCCTCTTAAATTCTATAACTGCATAAATGCATTCATACCATTAACTAGGCAAATAAATTGCCTCAATTAAATAAATTTAAGCTAAATGCCCGGTTAATTAATGATCGTGGTATTAAAGTTTAAATTCGACAATATTGGCTAAAAGCCTAGTTAATCAATAACTATGGTGAAATTGCCTTTATTTCGAACAAGTTTTGGCTTAAGTCTAATTAATCAATAATTGTGACTAAAAGGCCCTAATTAAACACTTTTTTTATTATGGCAATAAATTGCCTATATTTCAATTTAATTAATCACTTTAGGCAAACAAATTGCCTATAAGTGAAGATTAACCTTTTTAGCGACAAATCGCTTAAATTAAATTTCTTTGGCTAAAAGCCTTCAAACAATTTTTTTTTTGGCAAATAAACTGCCTTAAATCAATCAACTTTGGCGACAATCGCCCAATTAGCATCATTTGGCAAATTAATTGCCTAAACCAATATTTTGGCTTTAAAAGCCTTAAAACAATTCGTTTGGCACAAATGCCTTAAAAATCAATCTTTTGGCAAGAATAAGCCCAAATTAAATTCTTTTGGCTAAAAGCCTCAAAATCAACATTTTGGCACCAAGTGCCTAAATCCTTCAACCTTTTTGGCAAAATGCCTAAACAAAATGCACAAAGCATACACACACTCATGCATAAAGCATCCCATTCAAAGCCCTCTAAAAGAGGCCTATCGAACTACGTTGACTTTGATCTTCCATTCAAACGGAAGTACGTAGGCACGTTCGGGATCTAACCCCGGGCAGCAAGTCGAATCACATAAACATCTTTTTCATTGGTCTAAATTATTTCATCTTCCTTGCAAAACATTCATTCTTAGGTTAGTTTCATCAGCATGACATAGTCTCGGGATCCACCTCGGGTTCGAAGACCTTGCCTTAGACATTGGGCTAATTAATCTAGTAACTAGGTTAATTAAAATTGGAGTCACTTAGGGTTTTTCCTAGTTTACCCTAAAACAATTAAACAAGGTGGCGACTCATTCATTCACGTGCATTTCTTCCTTTAGTCACATGCATTCACATGCTATATGACATTTTGGGGAGGGGTTCACAACACTAAATGCAGAAAAAGCAGTAAAAGAACCGCAAGGAGCGTAGGGGAGAAGAGAGCGTCCGTCAACACAGACTGAGTCCTTAAAACTGTTGATTCGGGGCTGTATTTATAGGAAAAAACAGGCTGGAGGGCGACTGCTGTCGCCTTGGATGGCGGGCGCTGCCACCATTGAGGGCGGCCGCTGCCACCCTATCCTGTCCACTCGCTAGTCTTTCGTTCCAAAGGCTTTTTCGGGAGTTTCGTACCTCCAAAAAATATTCCGGGACCAGTTCTGCGATCCTTGTAATTTTCCGGACGTTTCAAGTACCATATTGGCATAGTTTCGGTGAACTTTCCGAACGGCCTCCGGTCCGGTCGGACTGTTTGCAGTCCGGGAAAACAGGCCTTTTGAGCCTCAAAATTTGAGTATTCACACATACTTAGTCAAATTTTTTATCTTTTTTCTTCATAAAAACAAGTCTTTCCAATCATTTGTTCAAATTCATTCCTAAAACAACTTTAAACCAAAAACAATACAAAAAAACGTAAAATATATATAAAAAAACACACAATCATGCAAATCATGTGATTATAACTTAACAAATTTCCCGTTTTGCGAGGCTATCAATTCTCTCACACTTAGCTCTTTGCTTGTCCCCAAGCAAAACATTCATATTTTTTAACTCATGTTGATCATGTTTATATTTTACTTGTTGATTTGGACTTCTTAAGCAGTCTACCAAAAGATAAGAGGTTGATTTGATTTTGAACCCAAGTATTATAAGTGAAGATGGCATCTAAAATTTCAATATAGCAAATAAAATCTAAAGTTTAAAAATCTAGCCAAACTTAAAACATGAGATAGGCAATTCTCCTTCCGTAGAATGCGAAATAGAAAGTACTTAGGACAAGTTTAGCACACATGTAATGTTTCTCATCTCTAGGTATTTTTAGATAACCTATTACTATCACACCAAATGGTTGCATTTTATGCTCTATACCAGTTCTCACCTTTTACCTCTTTTGTTACCTCTTGTATTGCATTTATTCCTTTTTATTTTTATTTCCTTTTTCTCGTTTTTTTTTCTTTTTTTTAATATGGGAATATAAGCAAAAAGTGGTTGCATTTTATGCTCCGTACCACTTCTCATTAGCACGGATTTCCGTTATTCCCTCAATCTTGATTTTTCTCTTGCAATACCCTCATCCTTTATTGACTTGAAACATATATGTATTATGGCTTTAGTTTCCTTTTTCTCCCTACTTCTTATTCAAGTTAGGATTCATGCTTCTCTTAAGCCAAAATTATGTCTAGATAATTAACTAAAGATTTACAATTCTGCTAAAGAAACTTCACATGTCATGTTTAAACCCTAATACCTAAGTTCATAATCAAATCTAAACATATAATCATTGAAATCTCTTAATCATGTTATATTATTCAAGACTTCCATTTCAAAAAGTGAAATATAAGCAAATCAACATGTAGGGACTAAACTTCAACCAAGGCAAAGAATTTGATTTTTTTAATTGTAAAAAATTTTAATTTTCTTCTTTTGTTTTTTTTTTCTTTTTTTTTATATATGAGAGAATATATAAGAGAAATAGAGACACATAGACACTCCCCCACACTTAAAAGGCACAATGTCCTCATTGGGAGAGTAGACATTCATACAACACGCATGACACATGCATAAAACACATAACACAAATAGAAAGGAAAATAAAAACAAGTGTGTGCAGAAAAACCTCTTGCCTCTGGAGAATCCGGAGGTGACGGAGTGAATTTGATGTTCTGCTTTCGAAAATATGACATCCACTTCCGCACCATACTCTTATGCTCTTTCTGAATGGTGTGCAATTGCTGACCCATCTAAAAAACGGTCACCTACAAATTTTCTTGGGATAGTTGTAACGCATCAACTCGACTCAATACTTGCTTCCATCTAGCAATTTCTTCTGCCTCCTCTTCCGCTTGAATGGAAGATGTCATTGGTGACTTCCCTTCTTCTGATTTCATCTTCATTCATACGAGAAGTTCCGTCATCTCCATTACGTTGGCCCACTCTTCTCTCTTATGACTTCTAGCGATAAACTATGGTATTACCATCCTTTATCTCATCTACAAATCCAGCTTTTTTCAAGAAAACACCATCCATATATCTGAAAGTATCGATTGGCTGTTCATGATAGGGTGGAATAAGCATTCAGGCAGCATAGGTTAGAATTGGTGCCATGCTACTGATCCCCTACGTAACCTTACCTTGATGACAGGATGCATTGTAGAGTGTATCAAACATTATTCCTGTAACATCTGCCCTCTTTCCCTGCAAGACAGTTTCCAACAAAAATAAATCCTTTGTTTGGACTTTGGTGGCTTCCACTCATCCATACAAAGCGTAACATAGATATTTATGCAGATATAAAATACTTTCATCATTAATCCATTTATTACTAGCATTCCGAGCATTAAAAGATGACTGACCTGTTAGCATTTCCCAAACTTAAGCAGCATTCCAACCTTTCGATTTGGAAGCAAACCCATTTTTGGGAAATCCTAACCACTGATGCATTTTATTATAGTCCAAAGTTAATTTCTCTCCCTCTACTCTAAATTTTATGGCATTCTCTGTTTCATCAACCCATTCAAAGGTAGTCAACAACTCAAGACTTATGTTAGCATTCTAAGGAATTCTTAATTGACTATAGATTTCAAAATGAAGGATTTTCAGATATTCTTGAATTTTTTCTAAAAGACCAGCATGCTGCAAAAAATTAGTGTCGAGAATATACATACCGGTGAAACTGGATTTCGTGAGGCATTTGAAACGTTCACCCTCCTCTGTAGTGTAGATGGAAAATGGCGCTTTATACCTTGAAGCCAAATCTTTCTTTATTGGAACTAAAGAAGATGAACCATCATTCTTTTTCCTTGCCTTTTGCTTGAACAACATAGTGAGAATGACAATGGAGAGTGTGTCGGCTAAGGGTTGTAAAATTCAGAAGATTTTTGTGAAGAGTATTATAATAACAGATTTGGTGTTTGAAGAAAAATAGAGTCCTTTATATAGACAATCTTAGGGAAGGATAGGTTTGAATGGTCAATGGGGAAGTTGAGAAGGAAAGGATTTGATTGGTTTTGAAAAGGTGTTTGCAGTTTTGCAAGTTTGAATACCTTGGGAAGGAGAAGTGTTGAATTGAATTTGGAAAGACAGTTGTTATCTTCTGTCCGTTGGACAGTCGCACTCGTGAATCCTGTATCGCGCTCGCAATCTTTAAGATTTGTTCTCGCGAACTATATTCTCAAACCTTCTGACTTCCTTTGCACCTTAGTCACAATCGCGAATATTTCTATCGCAATCGTGATCTCTAATCCAACCTCTCTGTCTCTTTTTCACAGGTATCGTGCCCGTGCTTTTATAAATCGTGCTCGTGATGTTGTCCACGAATATAAAGAGCAACTAGTCTGTGCTTAAAGCACAACCTTACGCCCCCGCGCTTCCATAAATCGCGCTCGCATAATCTGTTTCTGCAAAGGCAAAATTTGCTACACACTTGAACTGAAATGAGTCCTTTTAAGCCGTATCTTGGTTTGTAATCAAATATATATATATATATATATTTAACTGCTTAAAATAAATAAAAAATAAAAAATAAAATAAAAACAAAATGAACAAAACATATTCTATATACATAGATATATATTATACATACAAACTTGGTGGATTTAGATTGCATGCAATTCCACTTGGGGTGGATCACCAACCTTATCACCTAAGTAAAGCTTATATCTCTGTCCATTTACCATAAATGTGGAACCATTGGATAAAATTTTCAACTCTAATGCTCCATGATCTAAAATTTTGATCACTTCAAATGGTCCACTCCATCTAGACTTCAATTTTCTAGGAAATAAGCATAATCGTGAATTAAACAACAATACTTTATCTCCTTCCTTAAATGACTTGATTCGAATATGAGTGTCATGCCATTTTTTAGTTCTTTCCTTATATAACTTGGCATTCTCATACGCTAACAATCTAATCTCATCAAGTTCATTTAATTGAAATTTCCTTTTAAAACCCGCCTTGTTCAAATCAAAATTCTGAGCTTTTGTTGCCCAATAAGCTTTATATTCAAGTTCTAAAGGTAGATGACATGCTTTACCATAGATCAAACGGTATGGAGACATCCCAATTGGTGTTTTAAATGCTGTTTGATATGCTCAAAGTGCATCATCTAACTTAAGTGACCAATCTTTACGAGATGAATTGACAGTTTTTTCTAAAATCCACTTAATTTCACGATTTGAAATTTCCACTTGACCACTAATTTGTGGATGGTATGGAGTAGATACTCTATGGTATACTCCATATCTTTTCAAAAGACTCTCAAAAGATTTATTTAAAAAGTGTGTACCTCCGTCACTTACTATTGCCCTTGGAACTCCAAATCTTGTAAATAGTGCTTTTAAAAACTTAACCACTGTATTTGCGTTGTTTGTTACACAAGCTTGTGCCTCTACCCATTTGGAAACATAATCCACAGCCACCAAGATATAACTTTTACCTTGTGAAATAGGGAAGGGTCCTATAAAGTCGATCCCCCATACATCAAATATCTCTACCTCAAGTATGTTGGATAAAGGCATCTTATCTCTCCGACTTATGTTTCCAACCCTTTGACACCTATCACAATGAGGCACAAATATACAGGCATCCTGAAATAATGTAGGCCAATAAAAGCCACTTTCTAAAACCTTTGAAGCAGTTCTACTTGTTCCATGGTGCCCTCCATATGGACTCGAATCACAATGCATAAGAATATCTTGCACTTTTGTTTCCCCTACACATCTTCTAATCATACCATCGCCACATATCTTAAACAAAAATGGTTCATCCCATAAGAAATTTTTTACATCTGAGCAAAATTTTTTCCATTGTACTTAAGTCATATGAAAAGGTATTATTTTAGAAGCTAGAAATTTTGCAATGTTAGCATACCAAGGTGTATGAACATGCTGTACTAACATTAAATTTTCATCTAAAAAACTTTCATTAATAACTGTAGACTCTCCTATTGGACCTTCTTCATTTTCTAGACGTGATAAATGATTAGCAACTAAATTCTCAAAACCCTTTTTATCTCTAATCTCAATGTCAAATTCTTGCAATAACAACACCCATCTAATAAGATGTGGTTTTGCATCTTTCTTAGCAAATAAGTATTTCAATGCAGAATGATCAGTATAGATTATGACTTTGGATCCTAATAAGTATGATCTAAATTTATCACATGCATATACTACAGCCGACATTTCTTTTTCAGTAGTTGTATAATTCATTTCAGTACTAGTTAGAACATGGCCAGCTTAGTATATCACATGCAATTTCTTATCATGTCTTTGCCCTAAAACACAACCAATAGCAACATCACTGTTGGCTCAAGGTCAAAATTTAATCTCGGGATTTTGATGATTAATACAAAACAAATAAATTTAAATTATGTTATTTGTGCTAATATTATTTTATGTAGAATTATTATGGAAAGAAATCATACAAGGCAAGTCCTACAAAATCCATAGTGTGTGAAGATAATTCGAAGACCCTAGTGGTTAGGTATTTAGGATACTTTGTAGGATAGAGAGAAAATTCATATATGAGCACATAAATTAATTTCTCTCTCAACAAAAATATTTTTCGGAAATTAGATTTTTCCAAAATAAATTCTTTTATTTATTTTTCGAAAAGTATTCTTTAAAATCGAAATGATTTAATTTCCTAAAACTAAAGAGATTACGTCTCTAATTGTTTTTGGTAATAAATCATACATTATCTTTTTCAGAAATCTCTTTGAAAAATCTAAAAGTACTTCAACTTATTTTCTTACCTTAAAAACGAAGGAAGAATCTTTTCGTTTTTAGTAAGAGCATCTTTTCGTAAAAAATATTTTTCCATAACAAAATACTGCCGAAAATCTTTTGTTTAAAGGAAAGCAAAATCGTGTTTTATTCTCTTACCAAAAAGGATAAAATAAATTTTTGATAACAAAGATTTTCGTATCTTCTAAATAAGGAAAGCCAATATTCTGGTTTCAAAATAAAATATCTTCTTTCCAAAAGCAAGAGACTCGAAGCTCTCTATATAAAGGAGTTTTTCACTCTTGGAACGTTGGTGAATTAAGAGTTTTCGTTTTAAGAGCATTCTCTCATTGATCAAATCTTTTTCTCTCAAAACTTACTCTCTATCTCCATTTTTCTTTTCATCTTTACACTTAACGTTTTTATCTTTAAAGAGAAAAGAATTTTTACAACTACTTTTGAAAAACGGTTATGTGTTCTAATCGATTTTTTAATCTGATAAACTGTTTTTCTTGTGCTTATATGTGCATTTCTTTCTGTCTATTTAGATTTTGTAATCTCTAGTAGACAGGCTTTTATTTGATTAAACATTTGTGTAATAGCTTGGGCGATAAGTTATTGGGAAAGAGGTTATCAAGCGACCTTCTCCTTGTGTAAGATTTTAATGTCTTGAATTGAGTTTCTGTACTCTGCCAAAAACAGAAAGGGTTGAGGTTAACTAGAACCTTTGAAAAATCTAGTGGGATAAAAGGGTAGATCTAGGTGTTGATCTATTGCCTTGTACTGTTGGTTTGTCTCTTACCCTTGAAAAGAGATAACATAGTTGAGGATCTCAAGATGCATCTTGGGGAGTGGATGTAGGCGAGTTAGTGCCGAACCACTATAAATCACTGTGTTGATTTTTTAGTTTCTGAAGTTTGCTTGATACTGCTTTTATTACACTTCTGTTTATATTTTAGAAATGCTAAAGTTGAAAATGAATTTGTTGTTCTAAAATGATAATAAGTCTTATCTTTTCTGAACATTAGAACTCTGGAATTCTAATAAGTTAATATACCATGTTCTGACTATTCTTCTATTCACAGTATATTTCACTACTTGGGTTTCTAATTAATTTTCTAAACTTTATGAGGAAGTTCTAATTACAATAGCTTTCCATCATAAAGTAGTTCTGATACTTGATTAAGGCTTTGTGAAGCAGTTCTAATTTCAATAACTGTCTCTCACACAGTCTTATGTGAATGTCTAAACTTTATGAGGAAGTTCTAATTTCAATAGCTTTCCTTCATAAAGCAGTTCTAATATTGGATAAGACATTGTGAAGCAGTTCTAATTAATAGCTACACTTTGCATTATCTTTCTATCTTTTATGAATAGAACTTTGTAAGGTAGTTCTAATCCATATTCTAATCTCACGAGTTCTTTATTTTTCCACTGCACTTAGAATTCTATATTTTGTTTTGAAATTCTAAAATTTATATTTGTTTTTAGAAAACCCAATTCACCCCCCTCTTGGGTTGTGCCATACATATACAGGACCCACAATCTGGTATCAGAGCCTTGGCTCTTGACTTACCGTAGCTTAATTGCTTAAGAGATAAGATCCCATGACAACCCCACTTCCTCTTACTTCTTTAGAAGGACAATCTATTTCTAGACCTCCTTTGTTCAATGGCTCTAATTACTCTTACTGGAAAACTAGAATGGAGAATTTCATGAAATCAGTTGATATAAACTGCTGGAGGAATATTATCACTGGTCCTCGTATTCCCATGAAAGTTGTAGGAGATGAGTTAGTTAGAAAAACGGAAGAAGAATATACAGATGCTGATTGGAATGATATTGCTATAAATGCAAAAGCTATTAATATTCTTCATTGTGCTTTAGATGCAACAGAATACAACAAAGTGTCTGGATGTAAATCTACGACAGAAGTTTGGGAAAAACTTAAAGCACCTATGAGGGTACAGATAGAGTTAAGGAATCCAGAATAAATATCCTTTGGAGAGAATATGAAATGTTTAGTATGAAAGAAGGACAAACTATTGCAGAGTTAAATTCTAGATTTACTAATATAGTTAATCCTTTGAGAACTCTCGGTAAGGAAATTTCAGAAGATGAGCTTGTTAAGAAAATCCTTAGAATTCTACCTAGAAAATGGGATTCTATAGGAACTGTCATGAATTACAAAGAGACTCCCGTCACTTATGATTATCTTATAGGAGCTCTTTGTGGGTCCCGAATATGTATGGCACAACCCAAGATGGGGGGTGATTTGGGTTTTCTAAAAACTGAAATAAATTTTAGAAATTCTAAACAGAAATTAGAATTCTAAGTGCAGCTGAAAATATACAAAACTTTGTGAGAATAGAATATGGATTAGAATCTACTCACAATGTTCTAATTTCAAGGATAGAAAGTCTGTGCAAAGTGCAGCTATTGATTAGAACCGCTTCACACTGACTTATACAATATCAAAGCTTCTTTATGAAGGAATGTTATCGAAATTAGAACTTCCTCATAAAGTTTGCAAAACCATATAAAGCTATGTGAAAGACAGTTATTAAATTCAGAACTTCTTCACAGAGCCTTAATCAAATATCAGAGTAACTTTATGATGGAAAGTTATCAGGATTAGAACATCCTCATAAAGTTTAGAAAATAAGATAGAAACCCAATCAGTGAATTATACTGCGAATAGAACAATAGTTAGAACATAGTATATTCACTTTATTAGAATATCGGAGTTCTAATGTTCAGAAAAGATAAGACTTATTACAGTTTTAGAACATCCGAATCAATAACAATTTTAGCATTTCTAAAGATTAAACAGAGGTGTAAAATGAGTAAAATCAAGCAAACTTCAGAAGTAAAAAGATTAACACTGAGATTTATAGTGGTTCGGCACTAACTCGCCTACATCCACTCCCTAAGACGCATCTTGAGATCCTCAACTATGTTATCTCTTTTAAAGGGTAAGAAACAAACCAACAGTACAAGGCAATATATCAACACCTAGATCTACCCTTTTGTCCCACTAGATTTTCCAAAGGTTCTAGTTAACCTCAACCCTTTCTGTTTTTGGCAGAGTACAGAAAACTCAGTTCAAGACATTACTATCCCACACATGGAGAAGGTCGCTTGATAACCTCTATCTCAATAGCTTCTCACCTAAGCTATTACACACAAAAGTTTAACAAATAAAGAGCCTGTCTACTATAGATTACACAATCTAAATAGACAGAAAGAAACGCCTATATAAGCACAGGAAAAACAGTTTTATCAGATTAGAAGATCGATTAGAACACAGAACTGTTTTTCAAAAGTAATTGTAAAAATTCTTTTCACTTTAAATATAAAAACGTTAAGAATATAGATGAAAAGAAAATAGGAGTAGAGAGTAAGTTTTGAGAGATATAGATTCGTTCAATGAGAGAGTGCTCTTAAAACAAAAACTCTTACTTCACCAATGTTCAAGACGTGAAAGCTCCTTTATATAGGAAGCAAAGAAGCTGTCGCCTTTTGAAAGAGATTGAAATCAGAATATCTTCTTTCCTTATTTAGAAAATATGAAAATCTTTGTTACCAAAAGTTTATTTTATCCTTTTTGGTAAGAGAATAAAACACGATTTTGCTTTCCTTTAAATAAGAGATTTTCAGCAGCAATAAATGGAAAATATTTTTGCGGAAGAATGTTCTTACTAAAAACGAAAAATATTCTCCTTCGTTTTTAAGGTAAGAAAATAAAATTATGTATTTTAGATCTTTCAAAAGGTACTTCCGAAAAGAGTATGATTTGTATTACCAAAAACATTTAGAGAAGAAATCTCTTTAGTTTTAGGAAGATAAATCTTATCGATTTAAAGGAATATTTTCGAAAATAAATTATTTGAAGAAAACTAATTTTTCGAAAAATATTTTTGAGAGAGAAATAGATTTTTGTGCTCATATATGGATTTTCTCTCTATCCTACAAAATATCCTAAATACCTAGTTTACTAGGATCTTCGAAATCTTCACACTCAATGTAGGACTTGCCTTGTATGATTTCTTTCCAAAGAAATTCTGCATAAAATAAAATTAGCACAAATAACATAATTTTAAATTGATTTGTTTTGTATTAATCATCAAAATCCGAGATTTAGAAATTGACCCTTGAGCCAACACTCTTGTTTCAAAAGAAATGAAATCTTCTTTGACTATAGAAGATAAGAAAAAGAAAGGACTGGCTTTGAGGGTAGATTCTAGTGAAGAAAGTTCTTCTGATCTTGATAGTGATGATTTAGCACTTGTTGCTAAAATCTTTAAAAAGTTATATAGAAAGAGTGGAAGACCACAGAAAAAGTTTAACAAAAAGAACTTTCCACCCAAGAATGGGAACTTACCTAAGAAAGAACCTTCTGAAGTGGTTTGTTATGAATGCAACAAACCTGGACATATCAAGCCTAATTGTCCTAAATTGAAAAAGAAGTCAACAAAAGAGACGCTGAAGCAGGCTTTCGTAGCTGCTTAGAGTGATTCATATGATTCTAATCCTGAAAGCCACAGCGATCAAGAAGAAATTGCTAATATCTATCTAATGGTACTATCGATTCTGAATCTAAAGAAATCAGCACTTTGACTTCAACATAAAAAGTTGGAGTCAACGAAACAAATGCAACGATCCATGAGAATGATGAAAGCACTGTAAGTATTTCTGAACCCGAATCAGAAAATGATCTTCTAAATACTTACAATAATCTTTGCAATGAGTTTGAAAAACTTGTTAGAAAGCATAAAGTTCTAAAGAAAGATTTTAGAAAATTAAAATCTGAAAGTAATCTTCTAAAAGATGCTTTTTATCAAGAAGTTACATGCAAAGATCTCATTATAGAAATCAAAGATCTTAAAAATTGTAATAATCGATTTTCTGAAAATATGACACATCTTGAAGAAAAATGTAAAAATCTGAATTCTGAAAGTGAATCTTTGAAAACTGAGAATAGAATTCAAAAATCAATTTTAGAATCGTTTTCTAAAGAGAAGACAAGTTCTAGCTATGATAGCATTTCTAAACTAAATCGTGTTTCTAATCAGAAAAATGATGTTTCTAATGTTGTGACTTTAGAACATCAAAGTTTCAACAGAAAGAAAAATCATAGTGCACCTGTTACCACTAACCCTCCAGGATCCAATATGAGTTGGGTACCTAAATCTGCTTGATCTTTTCAGGTGTGCCTAAGGAGCGAGCTGAAAACAGAGATGTGGTACATGGACAGTGTTTGCTCTAGGCATATGACTGGTGATAGAAAGAAGTTCACCAGATTAGAAAAGAAAAAGGGAGGTACGGTAAGCTTTGGAGACAAACCAAAAGGTAAAATCGTTGGTATTGGTGTGGTAGGTTCTAATCCTTCAATAGAAGATGTATGCTTAGTAGAAGGATTACATTATAACTTGTTAAGTGTTAGTCAGATTTGTGATAAAAATAGAAGAGTGATCTTTAAACCTTCTCATTGTGAAGTTCAGAACATGCATGATAATAAAACCTTATTCGTTGGAAAAAGGTTTGGAAATATATACCTAGTAGATCTCTCTGATATGCATGGCCAAGATATTTGTTTAGTTTCTATTGATAATTCTAGTTGGTTATGGCATAGAAGACTTGGACATGCAAGCATGCACCTTATTTCTAAACTATCAAAGAAAGATTTGGTTCGTGGTTTGCTAAAGTTGAAATTTGAAAAAGACCACATTGGTGATGCTTGTCAAATGGGCAAACAAACCAGAACTTCTTTTAAATCTAAGGGCATGGTTTCTACTTCTAGACCTTTAGAATTGCTACACCTTGATCTATTTGGTCCAATTACTCCTTCTAATCTTGGAGGAAAATTCTATGCATTTGTTATTGTAGATGATTACTCAAGATTCACCTGGACACTCTTCCTTAGAAATAAGGATGAGTTATATGACATGTTTGTTCATCTTTGCAAGAGAATACAAAATGAGAAAGGATACAACATCACGACAATTAGAAGTGATCATGGAGGAGAATTTGAAAATCAGAAATTCGATGCTTTTTGCAACGAGTCAGGAATCTTCCATAACTTCTCAGCACCTAGAACACCTCAACAAAATGGAGTGGTGGAACGCAAGAATACAACACTTCAAGAAATGGCCATAACCATGCTAAGTGATTCTAAACTACCAAAGTATTTCTGGGCAGAAGCAGTTAACACTGCCTGTTATATTCTAAACAGGGCTTTGGTAAGATCTAAACTTAAAAAGACTCCATATGAGCTATACAAAGGTAGAAAACCAAATATTGATTATTTTCACATTTTCGGGTGCAAATGCTTTATTCTAGATAACAAGAAAAATCATCTTGCTAAATTTGATGCTAAATCTTATGAAGGTATTTTTCTGGGATATTCTAGTAACAGTAAAGCATATAGAGTATTTAATAAAAAGACTCTAGTTGTAGAAGAATCTATTCATGTTGTGTTTGATGAAACTGACTCTACTTCTAGAACATTAGAAAATGATGATGTTGTAGATTCTAATCATGAAAAGCAGAATGAGCAATCAAAACAACTAGAACAGCCAGAAAGTGATCAGAACATCAATAATCATGCTGAATCAGAAGTTGAACATGAAGATCAGAACATAGTTGAAAGTCAAATTCCAGAAACAGAAAATGAAGATTCTCAATTACCAAAAGAATGGCGATTTCATAAGTATCATCCCCAAGAAGACATTATGGATAATCCCTCAGAAAGGATGATGACTAGAGCTCAACTTAGAAGATATTTTGGTAATGTTGCTTTCGTTTCTCAATTAGAACCTAAAAATTTAGAAGATGCTCAAAATGATGAAAGTTGGATTCTTGCTATGCAAGAAGAGCTAAATCAATTTAAGATAAACCAAGTTTGGAAACTTGTTTCTAGACCTAAAAACCATTCTGTTATTGGAACAAAATGGGGGTTTAGAAATAAGCTTGATGAACAAGGTAATGTTGTGAGAAATAAAGCAAGATTAGTGGCTCAAGGGTACAACCAAGAGGAAGGCATCAATTTTGATGAGACCTTTGCCCCGGTTGCTAGACTTGAGGCCATTAGAATGCTTTGTGCATTTGCATGTTTTAAAAACTTCATGTTGTATCAAATGGATGTGAAAAGTGCTTTTCTAAATGGTTTTCTAAATGAAGAAGTGTATGTAGAACAACCTCCTGGTTTTGAAAATTTTGATAAACCTAATCATGTTTACAAACTTACTAAAGCTCTTTATGGTTTAAAGCAAGCTCCTAGAGCTTGGTATGAAAGATTGAGTAAGTTTCTATTAGAAAATGGTTTTTCAAGAGGAAAGGTTGATACAACACTGTTTATTAAAAATAAAGCACATGATATTCTAGTTGTACAAATCTATGTTGATGACATACTCTTTGGTTCTACTAATGATCTTCTCTGTAAGGAATTTTCTAAGATTATGCAGGGTGAGTTCGAAATGAGTATGATGGGAGAATTAAACTTCTTCCTTGGACTTCAAATTAAACAATGTGAAAATGGAATTTTCATTAATCAAGAAAAGTATACTAGAGAATTGTTGAAACGATTCAAAATGGAAAATGCCAAGGTATGTAGTACACCAATGAGTCCATCGTCAAAATTAGAAAAAGATGAAAAAGGTAAGGACGTGGATATCAAGCTGTTTAGAAGTATGATTGGTTCTTTGCTATATCTAACTGCAAGTAGACCAGACACACACTTTAGCATTTGTCTATGTGCTAGATTTCAATCGCGTCCCAAAGAATCTCATTTAATTGCTGTAAAAAGAATATTAAGATATCTTTGTGGAACTTCTTATCTGAGTCTGTGGTATTCTAAAGATGATACATTTGATCTTGTTGGGTATAGTGATTCTGATTTTGCAGGAAGCAGAATAGATAGAAAAAGCATGTCTGGGACTTGTCAATTTCTGGGTAGCCCCTTATGTCATGGTTTAGCAAGAAACAGACATCTGTTGCTCTTTCTACTTGTTGACGCGTGATTTTATGCCCCCACCTAACCCAATGATGATATGAGGATAAGGGGTAAGGTATCACGATCAACCAGAAGTGTTTAAACCAAAATTTGAATCAAATCAGCCCAAAGGAATCTGACCCGCGTTACGGTTGCGTCACGCAGCTATTACCTGCGTGACGGCACTCTTAGTTGCGTCACGCAACTCTAACGAGGCTGACACCTCTGGCGCGCGCCCGTGCAACGGCCTGCACTGTTTGTATGGATACGCGGCAACTGTACGAAAAGTAAGCTGCGTCACATAGCTTGCGGCTGCGTTACGCGGGTATAACCTGCGTAACGCGACTATGTTCTGTTGCCCTACCAATATAAATACAACATTTTATGCTAAAAACGAGACTTTTCACTTTTCTCTCATTTTTCTCTAAGAACTCTAACGTTTTAAGCTAAGTTTTCAATTAACGGCTAAGGTTTCTTCCCCAAGAACTCAAGTGAGTAAACTTGAGGAAGATCAAGCCATTAGATATTTAGATTTAAAATCAAAAGCATAAAAAATATAAGAAAAGAAAAAGAGAGAAAAGAAAGAAAAAGAAAATGTTTATTCTGTGAAAACTTAGTAACTATACTTCTGGGGTCGTGAAGCAGTGTCCCTAAGCTAATCCAAGTGCATGCAATCCTCAAATCTGAGGGCTAGGTAACCATTTTAACCTTTCTTTTTCACTTCTAGTCTTTTATTCCTTAAAAATCTTATTTTCATAGTATTTAGTTGGTCTGTTATTGGTTAGACGTAATTTTGCCCATTGTTGGACTTTTCTGAGTTAAGTTTAATCATTTTTGACAAAAAGAACACGTAAAAAGAGTAGTTTGAAAGGTAGTTACGGACCAAAGCAGCTGCATCACGCAGCTATTACCTGCGTGACCCGACTGTTCATGTCCAAAAGCCCTTGACCTGGATTGGACCACCTGCGTGACACAGCTGTTCGTGTACTCGGTCTTTATTTTGTTTTATACTTGTGTTTAATATTATGCTTTGAATAAATAATCAATATATTTGAGGATTTTAATAAGGTCACGAATGGTTCCGTCACGTAGCTAGGAGTCCCAGCACGCGACTATTCTTCATAGAACAGCTGCGTGACGCAACTGTTCTAATTTCCAGGACAATAACTAGGGTTCCGTCACGCGACTGTTCTTCATAGAACAGCTGCGTGACGCAACAATTCTAAATTCCAGAATAGTGACTAAGAGTTCCGTCACGCGACTGTTCTTTATAGAACAGCTGCGTGACGCAACTGTCTTTAAGTTCCAGAATATTGTTCTTATCTTATTTTAACCTCGAGCGGCAAGTCGAAATTACCAAAACACTTTCTTGGTCCAATTGCATCATATTACCTTGCAAAGCATTTACACTTAGGTTAGTTAATCAGCATTACATAGTCTCGGGATACACCTCGGGTTCGTAGACTGTGCCTTAAACTTTGGGGTAATTAATCTAGACTTAGGTTAATTAAAATTGGAGTCATTTAGGGTTCTTTCTTAGTTTTTCCTTATAAAAAATAAACTAGATGGCGACTTCATAAAACACACATGTGAGCATCCTCCATTCTAGCATGACTTTGCCTTTCGGAGGGGGGAGGGTTCACAATTTGGCGACTACGCTGGGGACTATGTAATCATTTTGCATAAAGTGGACTACAATTGCTACATCAACTAAACTGCCCTTCTTCAGGGTATTATCTTTGTTGTGCTTTGTTTTGCAGGGTACCCTAACACGAATCAAGTATTCTTTCTTTAAGAATACAGGATGAGGAAATTTGGACTTAATTGTAAAATTTAATTAAAGCATTTAAATTTGCTGATTTATTTGCACGATTGAGAATCTTTTTCTCCATTGAATAAAAAAACGAATTTCAAATGGATTTCTTCTCTTCTGTTCAAACTTCTGAGTCTGGATAGCAAGTAGCGCTGATCGGCAGGTCTCTTTGATTATGTCGACGGACAGCCAAAGCGTCCTCCCTATTACCGCAAACCATCCCTAATTCTTTTGGGGGTGGCCCAGGAGTATACGTACTGTTGGACCCATGCGAAACTCTTTGTTTCACATGTGGTTAGGTATATCCTTACTCAAGGTTCAAGGGTCCCTTAATAAGCCAATTTTCTATTTGTGTCATAGCCTATAGAACCTATCCTTTAGGGCTGTATGCACCCAATGATGTGAATCATATCATTAAAATGAATTCATGACATATCATCACATTAAAAAGAACATAAAATATTCTTTTTAGTCATGCACAATTGGACAAGGGAATCGATCTACCTCACATGCATGCTACCCTGATACACAGTACTGTACCCTAATCCAGCTACCCTTATCCTATCAGGTACCCACTGTTCAAGTGCCTATCCAAGTTCCAGTCACACCTACAGTGCTATCACCAACCTCACCAGCTTCACCAACTTCAAATGCACCAATGGCATCACTTGCTGACATCCAAAATCTCATGGAACAACTCGAAGCCAGAATGGAGGCTAGAATGAATGAGGCATTAGCTGCCCAGAGAACTGCCCTAATGGCTGAACTAGGTAGTGGTAATGGAAATGGGGCTTCCGCTGGGGGAAGTGATCCTGCTGCCTCTAATCAGGGACCTGCTGCTGCACCAACGTCCTCAAACCCTGCCCTGGATGACATGCCCTCCAGAACTGCTTCTGAGCTGGAAGCTCAAAAAATGAAAGAAAAACTGGAACTCTTAGAAAGTTCAATCACTGCCCTTAAAGTGGTGGACATGGACTCCTTGTCCTTGTTCCCTGAAGCAAGATTGCCGACAAAGTTCAAGATGCCTAACATGGACAAGTTTGATGGAACCACTTGTCCCAAAATGCACCTGAAAATGTATGTGGGTGCCCTCAACCCGTTTGGCTTGAACAGTGAGCTCCTTGCTCAGTTCTTTCAACAATCTCTGACTGGTGCTGCTTTGAGATGGTTTGTCAGCTTGGATCAGACTAAAATGAAGACTTGGGAGGACATGTGCAATGCATTTAACACGCAGTATCACTATAATATAGAAGTGGATGTTACTCGGAGAGAATTGGAAACCACCAAACAAAAGAATAACGAACCCTTTTCCTCGTTCCTTACGAGGTGGAGAGCCAAGGCCGTCCAAATGATCAATCGGCCTTTAGAACAAGAACAGGTAGACATAATCATCAAAAATCTACTGCCTGTCTACCAATAACAACTGCAAACTCAGTACCTACTAACGTTTCAGTCGCTCATTGCTACTGCAACCAAGGTAGAGGATTTAATCCAAATGGGTCAACTGAAAGAAGACTCGGGTACCTCAAAATATAAGAAGCCTAGCCAAGCTAGCAAAGTTCACGAAGTGGCAATTATCAGCCTCACCAATCCTTTACGTGTGGGGAATATGAGAAATGGCAGCCAGTCGAGGAGGACTTACACTGATCTCGGAATGCCAATCCTTTTTGTATTCCGAGAGGCTGTCAAGGCAAATTACATTAAGCCTTTGGAAGCAAGGCCACCACCCAACCCATTGCCGAGGAACTATAGGGCTGATGAATACTATGAGTACCATCAGGGTAACGGGCACAAGACTGAAGCATGCTGGACGCTTAAGAACCGCATCCAGGACCTGGTGGATAACGGTTCAATTATTCCAAAGAGTAATTCAAATATTAGCACTAATCCTTTACCAAATCATGGGATAAATGCTATCGTTGCTGACCAGGAATTGATCGATCCTTTCAAACTATTCCTAGAAATGAATGACATCTGTGTCCTGGACTTGAATGACTTATCTGAAGAGGTCGATGCAATAACCAGGAGTGGGAGACAGTATGAACGGATAGTTCTGGACAAAGTCCAAAATAAGCCCTACCAGAGGGCAGCTGAGCCAAAGGAAGACCCAGTACTCTCGCAGTTAAAAAAGACCCAGGCTAGGGTATCAATTTGGGAACTTTTGGCATCATCTTTCCCTCATCTCCAAGCTCTTTACAAGGCCTTGAGTGAGCTACAAACGTCGGTGGAGGTTAGCCCTGAATTGCTGGTATCCACCCTTACACAAGCATCCAAGATGCAAAACATTGGGTTTTCCGACGATGACTTGCCCAAGCAAGGAAGCAGTCACAATGATGCACTCTACGTTACGGTTCAGACTCGAGAAAAGACTGTTGTAACACCCCTTCCCGGTCCACCCGTAAACCCGAATGAACCGGACCGAGACGCTACAAACTGGTTGACTGTATGGCCTGACATGCTGAGATCATAATGTATATAGAATATAATAGCATGCTGATGCTGTTTACAAAAATAATGTAATTTATATTTACAAAACATGATACTAGTGTCAAAATGAAATGGGCCCAACTGTGTGCCCTGTACATGCCATGAAAAGGATAGACAAAAGATACACATTAAAATGAGTAGCTACCCTGAAGACTGAGTCTTCTACAGATGAACTGCAGCAGCTGTAAGCCGACTCTCTACTGACCAATCTCAAAACCTGCAAGTTAAACAGGTAACTCGCTGAGCAAATAAAGCTCAGTGGATATCTCAACAGATAAAGAAACAATTAAGCACATACATGTATAGAAAGAACCATGCAAACACAGATAAGCACACACATCATGATACTTTCATGATACCTTGATTATCCTTTGTACTGTTTATAATACTGTATAATTCATGAAATGTTATGTCAAGATATCTGTATGGCTCCATAAAGTTATAGTGAAACCGAAGTGATAAGAAAAACTGTATGAAATTGGATGAATACTGTATGCTTGGCTACTGTGGCCCATATAATCATATCCACTCAACGGCCTGTAGCCGGAGTATCAAACTGTATGAGGTGCAGATCTGCTATCCTATGTCGCGACATAGCCTTATCTACATGGTTTCTACCTAACCTCAATGGAGCATAATGTTGGTATGTCAATAATATAACACAACATCACATTAATAGTTCATAACTTCATAATTCATAATGTATATTTGATTTCACATCATTTGCATGCTTGCATGTTGTTTTGATACATGTTCTCATGTTGTATTTGATGTTAAAATGATTGGAGGCATATAAGTGAAGCAAAGGAATACAATTACATTGAAAAAGAAGTCCAAAAGTGCATGAAAACACAAGTCGCGAGCGCGTACTTCAAAGTCGCGAGCGCGTAGAATGCAAAATGAGAGACAGTGAGTTATCGGGCACAAGTCGCGAGCGCGTACTTGAAAGTCGTGAGCGTGAGAAGTACCAAATGAGAGACAGTGAGTTCTCAAGCTAAATTCGCGAGCGCGCGATGAAGGTCGCGATCGCTTATAGGCCAAGGGCCAAGTACGCGAGCGCGCACTTCAAAGTCGCGAGCGCAAGATGTGCCAAATGAAAGTTAGAGAGTTTGCGAGCACAAGTCGCGAGTGCGCACTTGAAAGTCGCGAGCGTGAGATGTGCTAAATGAGAGTCAGAGAGTTTTAGGTGAAAGTCGCGAGTGCGCATGTGAAAATCGCGAGCGCGAGAAGGCAACGCGAACTCGTCATGCAATTCGCGCGCGCGCTTCCAGCCTGCACTGTCTATACTCTTTTGGTCATATCTCTCAATATACAACTCCAATTTGGATGATTCAAAAACCCATGTAAAGCTAACACATAGAGGAACAAATAACTCTTCTATGACACTTCCTAATTCCATCATTAAATGGGGTCAAAATCAAGATGAAGTTACTGGTAAAATTTCCAGCAAGCCCTGTTTCAACATAAACTCAATATTCACTTCATTTATTCAATACCTCCCCTGTTCTCCCCTGTTTCTCACCATTACCAGTCCTCCCACTCAACATGAAGCAATATATTGTCTCACTAGCAACACACCACACAATTCTCATGCAAAGAAAATGGAAAATAACAAGAGATATCAAACCTTTACTCCAAAAGCTTGAGCTCCTCTTTAGCTTCTTTTTTTCTACACTCCTTGAACTCCCTTCACCTATAAATAAGAATTCTTATGAATTCTAAAACAATAGCACCAAATGTTTCAATTATGAACTTCAAGAAGGTTTACTTACTTGGATAGAAGAAAAGTTGAAGTTAAGGCTTGACTACCATTAAAATTGAAAGTAAGGTGGAAGAGGAAAGGAAGAAGATGAAGATAAACATGAAAATGGGAAAGTGAAATGGGTATGCACGGGTAGGCTCTAAAAGATCCATGACTTTGTGTGTAAAAGTTCTAAATGGTACCTCAATTGTAAACATGCTACAACTTAATACCCAAGCTCAATCTTTTAATGCATATCAATCCTCACCCATGTGCTTTAATCTTTTCTCTCAATCAAGTAACTCCACTTAATAACCCATTCTACCCCAACCGGGTTTGGTTCAACTCGACTCAACTCGACTACTCAACTCTATGCTAAGACTCGACTCGGTAGGATGTCACAACTGTGCCCATGGTTCTCATTGACAATGGGTCAGCATTGAATGTCTGCCCGCTAAAGGTAGCTAGCTGTCTGGGGTTGGAGGAAGCAGATTTTAGTCCATCGGACCAGATAGTCAAAGCTTATGACAGCACCCGGAGGGAAGTGTTGGGGGTTGCTACACTGAAATTAGCAATTGGGCCAGCCATGATGGAGGTCCCGTTCCAAGTAATTGATGTGCCTACCAGTTTCAACCTACTCCTGGATCGACCATGGATACATCGTACTAAGGCAGTGCCCTCTTCTCTGAATCAAAAAGTCAAGTTTCCTTACGAGGGCAAAGTTATCTTTATTCAGGGGGATGGCAATAGCCAACTGAAGAAGACAAAAGGCCAGCCTCTCTTTGAGGTCAACCCTGAGAATGCCAACCTGCCCCTCTCAGGATTTCAATATGACACAGTACAGTGCATAGAGGGAAAAACTGCAAACTCTCGAATTCCCTTTGATTTCGGGATGGTGCAAATAAACTGCATGGTTCCTTTAATGCTAAAGATGTCCTACCTGCCGGGAATGATTATGGCAAGGTCCGGAAAGACATACCCCACACTGCAAGCTTGGGAGTGTTCGGTGAATGAAGGGACCTTTGGACTAGGTTATGAGCCCACTGATGAAGACCTTGCTGAGAGGACCAGGAGAGGAAAGAAGAAGATACAGATGCGGCCTTACCCTTTGACTTTGAATGGTCATTTCTGCAAACCGGGAGAAACAGTTCCTTATTATGGCTTCCAGGAACCATTCTACTTCCCGACAGATAAGAAAATGTTGCCCGGGCTGGAAATATTTGCTGATGCCTGGGACAACAAGCCAGAGGCAATAACCGAGCTGGAGATAGAAGATCTCATGCAGCCCAGTCTCTTTGACGAGGTTGCAGTTATTACTAGTAATGATGGGAACCGAGACTTGTTGAGCCTGATCAAGCCGAATGAAGGGCCTCTCACCAACTGGTATACTGAGGAGGAACGCGCTGCTGACAAAAACCTTCCCGAGCCAAACTAAGAGTCTAGACCTGATGCCAAGTCCTGTATTGAGTCTGAGTCTGACCCTGAGTCTGAAATCGAGTCAGAGTCCAGTTCCGAGTCTTCTGTATCGGATTTGGAAAATTCGGATTTTAAATTTGATGTAATTTTTGAGGACAATTCCGTCCTTATCAATAAAAGCTTACAGATCATTGGTTACCCTGCGTGTCAATCTTTCCAAGCATATCCCAAGAAAAATAATGAAAAAGAAATAAATGAAATAAAAAATGAAAAAGAGAAAATAATCATTGGCAAAGAAGAAAATGAACATACATACATTGCATCTGACTGTGTGAACAAGGAACAGATCATTGAATGCTTGAAGAAGTTTGTCGATTGCTTCATGTGGAAGGCTAGTGACATCACGAGAATTGACCCAGCAATAGCAGTACACAAGATTCCAGTGTACCCCAAGGCTAAGCCGGTAAAACAGAAGCTAAGGAGGCTAAAAACAGAATGGTCCTTGAAAATCAAGGAGGAAGTAGCTAAGCAATTGGAAAACAAGTTCATAGAGCCTATCGTCTACCCAACATGGTTAGCAAACATAGTGCCGGTTCCTAAGAAGGATGGAAAGGTGCGAATGTGTGTCGACTACCGGGATCTGAATAAAGCATGTCCGAAGGACGATTTTCCTTTGCCTCATATTGATTTGTTGGTTGACCGAATGGTTGGACACGAGATGGTCTCCTTGACTGATCTCGCTATCGGGTACAATCAGATAATGATGCATTTGCTAGACAAAGAGAAGACGACATTCATCACAGAGTGGGGAACCTACTGCTATAGGGTCATGCCTTTTGGGCTCAAAAATGCCGGGGCAACTTATCAAAGAATGGCAACAACTATCTTCCACGACATGATTCATAAAGAAGTTGAGGTATATGTTGACGACATGGTTGTTAAATCGAAAACAGCTGAAGAACATACCACAGCACTTAAGAAGTTCTTCCTTAGGCTTCGAAAGTACAATTTAAAGCTCAACCCGGCAAAATGTCTGTTTGGAGCAACATCCGGAGTATTTCTAGGGCATATGGTCAGCCAGAAAGGCATAGAGATTGACCCTTCAAAAGCCAAAGCCATTTTGGAAATGCCAGCACCGAAGACGGAAAAGGAAGTTCGGGGTTTCCTAGGAAGGCTACAGTACATCAGCCGGTTCATTAATCAATTGGCCGATACTTGTGGTCCGATCTTCAAATTACTCAGGAGAGGGGTATCCGTCAAATGGAACGAAGATTGTTAGAAAGCCTTTGATCAGGTCAAACAGTATTTACTATCTCCTCCAGTCTTGCAACTGTGAATACTCAAATTTTGAGGCTTCTCATGTTGTTGGTGGCATGTGAAACTCTTTAAACGGAGGAAAACACGCTGCTACAGTGCCATGCCAATTAGTTTGACTTTGCTACAGTAACTGTGCAAACATGAGAAGCCTTGTCCATTAGAATCTTCGTAACTTTGACTTTGCTGCAGCAACTGTGCAAACAGTCCGGCCGGACCGGAGGCCATTTTGGACATTTACTGGAAATATGTTAATATGGTACTTGAAACGTCCGGAATTTCACGAGGATCGCAGAACCGGTCCCGGAATGATTTTTGGAGGTCGAAAACTCCCAAAAAAGCTCCCGGAGCGAGACATGGTGGCCACCACCAGCTACGGCGGCGCCATCCGCCGGACACGGCGGCTCCTGCCGCCCAGCATGGGCGGCACCTGCCGCCCCACCGCCTGGGCGGCAGCAGCCGCCCTCCCAGGGCGGCACCTGCCGCCCCACCGACTGGGCGGCACCTGCTGCCCTCCCAGGGCGGCACCTGCCGCCCCACCGACTGGGCGGCACCTGCCGCCCTCCCAGGCGGCACCTGCCGCCCAGCATGGGCGGCACCTGCCGCCTAGCCTCTTGGGCGGCACCTGCCGCCGAGCCAGGCGGCACCTGCCGCCCTGGACCCGAAAATGGCCTATAAATAGACCATTTTCAGCCATTTTCTGGCACCCCGGTCTGTGTTGACGGACGAATCCTTCTCTCTCTCACGCTCCTTGCGTTTTCTTTACCGCTTTTTGCATTTAATTTAATTTTTATTGCATTTTTATTGTGATATTTGGACATTAAAATTAAACAAATTAAAATTAATTAATATTTCCTAAGCGAGGAGCTTAATCCGGAGTTAAGAAGCGGTCATCGATTAAATCAGGTATGTAAACAAAACTCTGCCTATTTAATTTTAGCACTTCATGCATATTTCTCTTCTACTCTTAATGATTCTACAATTGCATAAATGCATCCACGTCATTATTTTTGGTAAATAAACTGCCTTAATTAATTTGATTAAGCTTAAATGCCCGGTTAATCAATAATCGTGGTATTAAAGTTTAAATCCGACAATATTGGCTAAAAGAGCCTAGTTAATTAATAACTACGGTTCAATTGCCTTATTTCGAACAAATCCGGCTTAAGTCCAATTAATCAATAATTGTGGCTAAAAGCCTTAATCAATCACGTTTCGACAATAAATTGTGATTAAGCTCGAACGCCCGATTAATCAATAATCGTGGCATTAAAGCCTAAATCGCACATTTTGGCAAACTAATTGCTTAAATCAACACTTTTTGGCCAAAGGCCTAAAATCAACCATTTTGGCGACAATCGCCTAAATCGCACGTTTTTGGCAACAATTGCCTAAAACAACACATTTTGGCCAAAGGCCTAAAATCAACCATTTTGGCGACAATCGCCTAAATCGCACATTTTGGCAACTATTGCCTAAATCAAATCATTTTGGCTAAAAGCCATTAAAATCAACATTTTTGGCAACATGCCTAATCGAATCAATCGATCTTTTGGCAAAATGCCTAAACAAAAATCATGCACAAAGCATACACAAAATCATGCATGAAGCATACACACTCATGCACAAAGCATACACAAACATGCACAAAGCATACACAAAATCATGCACTAAGCATACACACACCCATGCATTAAGCATATCATTCAAAGCCCTCTAAAAGAGGCCTATCGAACTACGTTGACTTTGATCTTCCATTCAAACGGAAGTACGTAGGCACGTTCGGGATTTCACCCCGGGTGGCAAGTCAAAATCATTCAAACATTTCATTAATCCATCATTTACCTTGCAAAGCATTCATTCATCAGTTAGTTTATCGGCATGACATAGTCTCGGGATCCATCTCGGGTTCGTAGATTGTGCCTTAATCATTGGGATAATTAATCTAGTAACTAGGTTAATTAAAAATGGAGTCACTTAGGGTTTTTCCTAGTTTACCCTAAAATAATTAAACAAGGTGGCGACTCACACACATCACGTGTATTTCTTCTCATTCATCATATGCATCACATGCCTATGACATTTGGGGAAGGGGTTCACAGTTTGGCGACTCTGCTGGGGATGTTGTGTAATCATTTTGCATAAAGCGGACTACAATTGTTGTGAAAACTAACCGGCCTTTCTTTAAGGCATCATTTTATTATGCTTTGTTTTGCAGGGTACCCTAATACGAATCAAGTGTTCTTTCCTTAAGAATACTTGATAAATCCGGACTTAATTGAAAAATGTGATTAAGACATTAAAACTTGTTGATTTATTTGCACGATTGAGAATCCTTTTCTCCATTGCATAAAAAATGAACTTCAAATGAATTTCTTCTCTTTCTGTTCAAACTTCTGAGTCTGGATAGCAAGTAGTGCTGATCGGCAGGTCTCTTTGATTATGCCGACGGACAGCCAAAGCGTCCTCCCTGTTACCGTAAACCATCTCTAATCCTTTTGGAGGTGGCACATGGGTATGCGTACCGTTGGACCCACGCGAAACTCCTTGTTTCACATGTGGTTAGGTATATTCATACTCAAGGTTCAAGGGTCCCTTAATAAGCCGATTCTCTATTTGTGTCATAGCCTATAGAACCTATCCTTTAGGACTATATGCACCCAATGATACGAATCATCTCATTAAAATAAATTATGACGTGTTGTTGTACGCATTCACGACATACCATAAGCATTGAAAAAAAAAAAAAAGAGAGAAGAGAGTGGAGGGACACAAAAATATCCTTCTGTTTGTCAGTCATGCACAGTTGGACAAAGAGTCGGTCTACCTCATATCAGTTACTCTGACACACAATACCGCCCACTATACCCTAACGCGATTACCCTTACACTTACAGGTACCCCCTGCGCAAGCGACCACAATAATACCAGACACACCTACAGTGCTATCACCAACCTCAACTACACCGATGGCATCACTAGCTGACATCCAAACCCTCATGGAACAAATGGAAGCCAGAATACAGGCTAGGATGAATGAGGCATTGGCTGCCCAAAGAACCGCCCTATTAGCTGAACTAAGTGGTGGTAATGGAAGTGGGGCTTCCGCTGGGGGGAGTGGTCCTGCTGCCTCCAACCAAGGACCTGGCTCTGCGCCTACGTCTTCAAACCCTAACTTGGATGAAATGACCTCCAAACTGCTTCTGAGCTGGAAGCTCAAAGAATGAGAGAAAAACTGGAATTGCTAGAAAGGTCTGTTACTGCTCTAAAGACCCACAAGGAGGTGGTGGACATGGACTCTTTGTCCTTGTTCCCCGAAGCAAGATTGCCTACTAAGTTCAAAATGCCAAACATGGACAAGTTTGATGGAACCACCTGTCCTAAAACACACTTGAAAATGTATGTGGGCGCCCTTAACCCATTTGGATTAAGCAGCGAGCTCCTTGCTCAGTTGTTCCAATAATCCCTGACTGGTGCTGCTTTGAGATGGTTTGTCAGTTTGGACCGCTCTAA
>NC_143151.1:11337286-11416822 GCF_041381405.1 Jatropha curcas | reverse complement strand
CATGCACAAAGCATACACAAAATCATGCACTAAGCATACACACACCCATGCATTAAGCATATCATTCAAAGCCCTCTAAAAGAGGCCTATCGAACTACGTTGACTTTGATCTTCCATTCAAACGGAAGTACGTAGGCACGTTCGGGATTTCACCCCGGGTGGCAAGTCAAAATCATTCAAACATTTCATTAATCCATCATTTACCTTGCAAAGCATTCATTCATCAGTTAGTTTATCGGCATGACATAGTCTCGGGATCCATCTCGGGTTCGTAGATTGTGCCTTAATCATTGGGATAATTAATCTAGTAACTAGGTTAATTAAAAATGGAGTCACTTAGGGTTTTTCCTAGTTTACCCTAAAATAATTAAACAAGGTGGCGACTCACACACTCGCGTGCATTTCTGCCCTTAGTCACATGCATTTTTATGCCCAACATTCGGGGTAGGGGTTCACTGGCGGCAGCGGCCGCAGTCCACAGCGGCAGCGGCCGCCCTCCAGCCTGTTTTTTCCTATAAATACAGCCCCGAATCAACAGTTTTAAGGACTCAGTCTGTGTTGATGGACGCTCTCTTCTCCCCTACGCTCCTTGCAGTTCTTTTACTGCTTTTCTACATTTAGTGTAGGCTTTTATTATTCTGCTGTTGTGATATTTGGACACTTAAGTCAATTAATTCTAATTAATATTCTCCAAACGAGGAGCTTAATCTGAAATTTCCAAGCTGAAGCTAAGAAGCGGCCGCCGATTAACTCAGGTAATAACGAAACTCTGCCCATTTAATTTCAGCATTGTGTGCATATTCTTCTTCTACTCCAATTCTGAATTAAACTGTTGCATAAATGCATTCACGTCATCAATTTGGCAAATAAACTGCCTCAATTAAATACGATTAAGCTTAAATGCCCGATTAATTAATAATTGTGGTGTTAAAGCCTAAATCCGACAATATTGGCTAAAGTATCTGGTCAATTAATGACTATGGTATAATCGCCTTTATTTCGAACAGTCCGGCTTAAGTCCAATTAATCAATAATTGTGGCTAAATAGCCTTAATTAACCATGTTTTTTTTTTATTTTGGCAATAAATTGCATATATTGCAACTCAATTGATCACTTTTGGCAAACAAATTGCCTATAAATAAGATTAACCATTTTTAGCGACAAATCGCTTAAATCGAAGCTTTGGCAAAATGCCTTGAATTAATCAATCTTTTGGCTAAAAGCCTTAAATCAATCACTTTGGCGACAATCGCCCAATCAACACTCTTGGCAAACAAATTGCCTAAATCAACCCATTTTGGCTAAAAGCCTTCAAATAATCACTTTTGGCAACAAAAAGCCCAAACATCAATTTTTGGCAATATTTTTTCCCAATCAAATGTCAATTTTTGGCAACAAATGCCTAAAATAGAAAATCAATCAATTCTTTAGCAAAATGCCTAAATAAAATGCATGAAACATACACACACTCATGCATTAAGCATACCCATTCAAAGCCCTTTAAAAAAGGCCTATCGAACTACGTCGACTTTGATCTTCCATTCAAACGGAAGTATGTAGGCACGTTTGGGATTTAACCTCGAGCGGCAAGTCGAAATCACTTAAACATTTCATTGGTCCAATTACATCAATCACCTTGCAAAGCATTCATTTATTGGTTAGTTCATCAACATGACATGGTCTTGGGATCCACCTCGGGTTCGCATACTATGCCTTAGACATTGGGATAATTAATCTAATAATTAGGTTAATTAAAATTGGAGTCAACTTAGGGTTTTTTCCTAGTTTACCCTAAAATAATTGAACAAGGTGGCGACTCACACATTCACGTGCATTTATGCCCTTAGTCATATTCATTATATGCCAATATTTGGGGTAGGGGTTCACAGTATGGGAAAGGAATTTTCTGCCAAGAAACTTCGCAACAGCAAATGAAGTCGCACTGCATGGGAACAGATGGAGATTCGCGAGTGCAACCCATATATGCGCGGGCGCGATCTATATGGCAGAAGGTCCAGAAAGCATCAGGCAGAACTCGCGAGCGCGGCATTATATTTCGCGAGCTTGAGGAACACAACCAAAATGGCAAAAGAGTACCAGGTCAAATTCGCGAGTGAGACATTACAACTCGCGAGCGCGATGAGCACTCTAGAAGAGGCAGAAAGATCATAAGAAGTGATCACGGGCGCAACCTTTAAAATCACGAGTGCAAGTCGCTTTTCCAGAAGACTTCAACTGTTACCTTTTTATTAGAAAGTTGTGTCCTTCCATGAACAGGTCGAAATTTCTCCCATCAGAAGCTAGTTGAAGCATCCTTTGGCCAGCCAATCACCATCATAACCAACATCATCTTCCTCTTCTATAAATTGCAATCCAAATTAAGAGGAAACATGATAGAGAAAAAGAGGAAAAGATAGAAGAAGAGGCAGTATTAGAATCAGTAGAAGTAATAAAGTAGTACTTAGAAATAAGTTGATGAGAGTGACTTATTATTGTTTGTGCAAAGAACATCAAAGAGTTCCTCGAGGTGTGCGCCCTCCAGAGGCTTGAGTTTGATTACTCATATCTTTCTGTTGTTTTTTTTTAAAGACTTTTTGTATGTTGTTCTTCATTATTTTTCTATGCAAAGCAACAATATTATTTGGTTCCATTCAATAAAAGTTTCTTTAAGTTGTCTTTTGGTCTTTGTTTAATCAAGTTTACTTAATTATATTCTCAGAAAGAAATAACTCAATAAAGATCAAAGAGATAGAATTCAGTTAGTTGGATTTGCATGTGAATCTTTAACTTGGTTTGTCAAAGTTAAGTCTATCTTATTGAAATAATCATAGAATAAGAGTTAGGATTAATATTTGATAAAGTAAGGCATTTGTTGTATGTGAAGATACATATAATAACTAGAGTAATTCTGCACTGAGAGGTTGAATTATACTTTACCATATGTGATTAGAGAATCGTTTATTGCATGTTACACGTTTTGCTATAGAAAAAGAAAATCCACTGCATAATCAATTCTTCTAAGTATTCTCTTATATCCTTATCAATAGAATTAAGTAGTATATTTAATTAAAGTTTGAATAGAATTATAGTTTAATCATTTTATGTTTTGTTGCTGTAAACATAAGTGTTAAGGATAAGTAGTAAAGTGGACATAACATGTTCCTTGTGGGATCGATCTTTTTATTACTACATTGCGATCCGTATACTTGCGGGTAATCAAGGGGTGAAACAAGTATCTTAATGATTTTCAAATTTCTCATCCTAGTCCTGCATTACTCTACTATGAAAGTCAGTCTGCTAGACACATTGTTGCCAATCTAACATTCCACGAGAGAACTAAACATATAGAATTGGACTACCATATTGTCAGCGAAAAGATATGCACTGGTTTGATTCATGTTCTTCCCATTTCTTCAACCGACCAGCTAGTAGACATCTATACAAAGGCCCTTGGTGCTCCTATATTCCAGTAACATGTTTCCTGTTGGCTTAAGGATCAAATATTAATCTCGAGATTTTGATAATTAAAACAAAATAAATAAATTTAAATTATATTATTTGTGCTAATAATATTTTATGTAGAATACATATGGAAAGTAATAAATGAAGCAGGCAAGTCCTACAAATTCAAGGATTATGAAGGCATTCGAAGACCCTAGTGGTTAGACTTTTAGGATTCATTGTAGGATAGAGAGAACATTCAATTATAAGCACAAAAATCAATTTTCTCTCAACAAAATTATTTTTCGAAAATAGTTCTTCAAAATAAATCCTTTCGTTCCTTGATTTTAGGTTAAAATTTTTTTTCAAGTTCTCTTAAGATTTGAAATATTCAAATTACCTAAATCAAAGAGACTTTGTCTCTAGCATTTTGGTAATAAGAATAAAGATCTTATGTACTTCATTTTTGGAAAAAAAATTTTAAGATCCAAGAATCTTGAGTTATTTTCTTACCTAAACGAAGACAAATCTTATTTTAATTCGTTTTGGTAAGTAAATCTTTTCAAAAAAGATTTATTCAAATAATTGCCTTCGAAAGTCTTTATTTTAAAGGAAAGAAAGATTGTCTCTTATTTGCTTACCAAAAAGATAGAATATTGATTCAAAAGTTTTGGTAACAAAGATTTTCGTATCTTCTAAATAAGGAAAGTCAATATTCTGATTTGAAAAAGAGATATTCACTTTCTAAACACGAGAGTCACAGACCTCTCTATAAAAAGGCTTTTTTGTTCTTAAAAATGTGGAAGAAAGAGTTTTCGTTTTAAGAGTATTCATCCATTGATCATATCTTTTACCTCTTAAAACTTACTCTCTACCCCCTTATTTCTTTTCGTCTTTACACTTTACGTTTTATCTTTAACAGAGTAAAGAAATTTTATAACAACTCTTTTGAAAAGCAGTTCTGTTTTCTAAACGATTTTCTAATCTGAAAAACTATTTTTCCTGTGCTTATATTTACATTTCTATTTGTCTATTTAGATTCTGTAATCTTTAGTAGACAGGTTTTTATTTTGATAAACATTTGTGTAATAGCTTAGGTGAGAAGCTATTGTGAAATAGGTTATCAAGCGACCTTCTCCGTGTCAGAGATTCTAATGTCTTGAATTGAGTCTCTGTACTCTACCAAAAATAGAAAGGGTTGAGGTTAACTAGAACCTTTAGAAAATCTAGTGGGACAAAGGGTAGATCTAGGTGTTGATCTATTGCCTTGTACTATTGGTTTGTCTCTTACCCTTGAAAAGAGATAATATAGTTGAGGATCTCAAGATGAGTCTTGGGGAGTGGATGTAGGCGAGTTAGTGCCGAACCACTATAAATCATTGTGTTAATTTATTTATTTTCTGAAGTTCTGCTTGATAATATTTTACTCACACTTCTGTTTATAGTTTAGAAATGCTAAAGTTGTTAATAGTTTTGATGTTCTAAAACTGAAATAAGCTTTATCTTTTCTGAACATTAGAACTCTGGACTTCTGTTCAGTGAATATACCAAGTTCTAAACGGTTCTTCTATTTTCAGTATATTTCACTATTTGGGTTTCTAATCAGTTTTCTAAACTTGATTGAAGCTTTGTGAAGCAGTTTAGATTTCAATAACTGTCTCTCACATAGTCTTTGATGATTTTCTAAACTTTATGAGGAAGTTCTAATCACAATTGCTTTCCGTCGTAAAGCAGTTTTAACATTAAGATAAGACATTGTGAAGCAGTTCTAATTGATAGCTGCACTTTGCAAAGTCTTTCTATTTTCTCTGAATAGAACATTGTGAGGTAGTTTTAATCTATAACTTATTTTCACAAATTCATTAATTTTCCGCAGCAAATAGAATTCTGAGTCTTGTTTTTAAAAGTTAAATTTTTATTTTTGAGAAAACCCAATTCACCCCCCTCTTGGGTTGTGCCATACATATATGGGACCCAAATCTGGTATCAGAGCTTTGGCTCTTGACTTACCGAAGCTTAACAGCTTAAAAGATAAGATCTCATGGCAGCCCCACTTCCTCTTACTTCTTCAGAAGGTCAATCTGTTTCTAGACCTCCTTTGTTCAATGGTTCTAAGTACTCTTATTGGAAAACTAGAATGGAAAATTTCATGAAATCAATTGATATAAACTGCGGGAGGAATGTCATTATTGGTCCTTGTATTCTTATGAAAATTGTAGCAAATGAGAGAATTAGAAAATCAGAAGAAGAATATACAGATGCTGATTGGAATGATATTTCTATAAATGCGAAAGCTATTAATATTCTTCATTGTGCTTTAGATGCAACATAATATAACATAGTGTCTGGATGTAAATCTGCAACAGATGTTTTGGAAAAACTTAGAGTTACCTATGAGGGTACAGATAGAGTAAAAGAATCCAGATTAAATATCCTTTGGAGAGAATATGAAATGTTTAGTATGAGGGAAGGAGAAACTATTGCAGAGTTAAATTTTAGATTTACTAATATAGTTAATCCTTTGAGAACTCTCGGAAAGGAAATTTCAGAAGATGAGCTTGTTAAGAAAATCCTTAGAATTCTACCTAAAGAATGGGATTCTATAGGAACTGTTATGAATTACAAAGAGACTCCCGTTACTTATGATTATCTTATAGGAGCTCTTATTTCAGAAGAAATGAAATCTTCTCTGACTATGGAAGATAAGAAAAAGAAAGGACTGGCTTTGAAAGTAGTTTCTAGTGAAGAAAGTTCTTCCGATCTTGATAGTGATGACTTAGCACTTATTGCTAAAAGATTTAAGAAGTTCTATAGAAAGAGTGGAAGGCCACAGAAAAAGTTTATCAAAAAGAACTTTCCACCTAAAAATAGCAACTTGCCTAAGAAATAACCTTCTGAAGTGGTTTGTTATGAATGCAACAAGCCCGGACATATCAAACCCAATTGTCCTAAATTGAAAAAGAAGTCAAAGAAAGAAAAGCTAAAGCGGGCATTTGTTGCTACTTAGAGTGATTCAGATGATTTTAATTCTGAAAGCCAAAGTGACCAAGAAGAAATAACAAATATTTGCCTGATGGCTACTATTTATTCTGACTCCAAAGAAATCAGCACCCTGACTTCACCACAGAAAGTTGAAAAAGCATGAAGAAAGCACTGTAAGTGTTTCTGAACCTGAATCAGAAAATGATCTTCTAAACACTTACAATAATCTTTGCAATGAATTTGAAAAACTCGTTAGAAAGCATAAAGTTCTAAAGAAAGATTTCAGAAAATTAAAATCTAAAAGTAATCATTCAAAAGATGCTTTTTATCAAGAAGTTACATGCAAAGATTTTATCATAGAGATCAAAGATCTTAAAGATTGTAATAATAAATTTTCTGAAAATCTGACACACCTTGAAGAAAAAGATAAAATTTTGAATTCTAAAAATGAATCTTTAAAAACTAAAATTAGAATTCTAAAATCAACTTCAGAATCGTTTTCTAAAGAAAAGACAAGTTCTAGCTATGATAGCATTTCTAAACTGAATCATGTTTCTAATAAGAAAAATGCTATTTCTAATGTTGTGACTTTAGAACATCAAGGTTTCAACAGAAAGAAAAATCATAGTAAGCTAAATACACCTGTTACCACTAACCCTCCAGGACCCAATATAAGTTGGGTACCTAAATCTGCTTGATCTTTTCAGGTGTGCCTAAGGAGTAAGCTGAAAATAGAAATGTGGTATATGGACAACGCTTGCTCTAGGCATATGACTAGTGATAGAAAGAAGTTCACCAGGTTAGAAAAGAAAAAGGGAGGTACAGTAAGCTTTGGAGACAAAGCAAAGGTGAAATCGTTGGTATTGGTGTGGTAGGTTCAAATCCTTTAATAGAAGAAGTATGCTTAGTAGAAGGATTACATTATAACTTGTTGAGTGTTAGTCAGATTTCTGATAAAAATAGAAGAGTGATCTTTGAACCTTCTCATTGTGAAGTTTAGAACATGCATGATAATAAAACTTTATTTGTTGGAAAAAGGTTTGGGAATATATACCTAGTAGATCTCTCTGATATGCATAACCAGGATATATGTTTAGTTTTCTATTGAGAATTCTAGTTAGTTATGGCATAGAAGACTTGGACATGCAAGCATGCACCTTATTTCCAAACTGTCTAAGAAAGATTTGGTTCGAGGTTTGCTAAAGTTAAAATTTGAAAAAGATCACATTCTTTATGCTTGTCAAATGGGCAAACAAACCAGAACATCTTTCAAATCCAAGGGCATGGTTTCTACTTCTAGACCTTTAGAATTCTATGCATTTTTTATTGTAGATGATTACTCTAGATTCACCTTGACACTCTTCCTTAGAAATAAGGATGAGTCATATGACATGTTTGTTCATCTTTGCAAGAGAATACAAAATGAGAAAGGATACAACATCTCTGCAATTAGAAGTGATCATGGAGGAGAATTTGAAAATAAAAAATTTGATGCTTTTTGCAACAAGTTAGGAATCTTCCATAACTTCTCAGCACTTAGAACACCTCAACAAAATGGAGTAGTGGAACGCAAGAATAGAACACTTTAAGAAATGGCCAGAACCATGCTAAGTGATTCTAAACTACCAAAGTATTTCTGGGCAGAAGCCGTTAATACTGCCTGTTATATTCTAAACAGGGCTTTGGTAAGATCTAAACTTAAAAGAACTCCATATGAGCTATACAAAGGTAGAAAATCAAATATTGGTTATTTTCACATTTTTGGGTTGTTTTCGCCCCATTTGAGATCCCTTAAACACCCTGGAAAAGGATCTCGGAAAACTTATTTATTAGTTTATTTATTTGTTTAGAACTATTATTGGAAAATGGGGTTAAGATCTTTTGGGAGCACGGTGCTGATAAATCGGTCTTATAAATCATTTTTAGTCGCCACCCATTATTTCGGCAATGGGACCGTTTCCAATTTTATTTTGTAAAAATGACTCCATTTATACCCAATTTTTATTTAAGGCCAATTATTTGAAAAACTGGTCAGGCGCACCTTATGCGATTCTAGTTAAGGGAATTGGGTATGTTGGCCCGTTGGAAGCCGACGCTCGGAAAATCGGCCTCTTTTAACCTACAATTTCTAATTGATTTTATTTTAGAAAAGCTAGATTATTTAATCAAACCCAACCCGATTAAATCGAACCGAGTTTCTATGTGGAAAATTACTTAACCGTCCCAAATAGGTTCATTCATTGCATTCATAACAAATCATCATCACATTCACCATCCATCCATAGCAGATATAATTAAAAGACCCGCTCTTGCCTTATGGTTAAAAGCGGGCCACAAACCAGGTTTAATAATATAATTTCAACAATATAAATAATAAATCCTAAAACCTCAACATCAAAGTAAATCAATTTGTTTGATTTGATTAGAACACAATCTGCCCATTATTGGTCATTCCTTTAATTAAAATTAAATATTTATTTAATGACATGAAATTAGAACAAAATAAGAAAAATATTCTGGAACCCTAGAACAGTTGCGTCACGCAGCTGTTTTATGAAGAACAGTTGCGTGATGGAACTCCTAGTTGCCAGGCGCGACTGTTCGTAAGCTTATTAAAATTCTCAGTTTCATTAACTATTTATTTAAGACATAACATTAAATAAAAATGTAAGAACGGAATATAAACTACTCCCACGAACAGTTCCGTCACGCAGGTGTTCCAAGCAAAGTCAAGGTCTTTTGGACATGAACAGTTGCATCACACAGGTAGTAGTTATGCGACGCAGCTGCTTTGGTCCGTAACTACCTTTCAAACTACTTTTTTTTACGTGTTCTTTTTATTAACAGATGTTTAATATAGCTCAGAAACACTCAAAAATGGGCAAAATGTTGTTTAATCAACACCAAACTAACCAAATACTAAGAAAATAAGATTTTTCACAAATAAACAACTAAAAAGGAAAAGGAAGGTTTAGATGGTTACCTAACCCTCAGATTCGAGGATTGCATATGATTTAGATGATTTGGTAATAAGGCCTCACGATCCCAGAAGCGTTTAGCACCAAGTTTAATCAATAAAACTTTCTTTTCTCTCATTTTCTCTTTTTGTGTCTATTTTGTTTTTAAGTTTTCAATCCATCTCTAATGGCTTGATCCTCCTCAAGGTTACTCACTTGAGTTCTTGGGGAAAACCCTAGCCGTAATCAAATGTCTCTCTGCCTAAAAATATCAAAGTCCAGAGAAAAATGAGAGTCCAGTCTCGTTTAAAAATGAAAATGTTGTATTTATATGGGTAGGGCAACAGAACAAAGCTGCGTCACGCAGGTAGTAGCTGCGTGACGGAGCAGCAAGCTGCGTGACGCAGCTTACTTTTCGTACAGTTGCCGCGTATCCATATAAACAGTGTAGACCGTTACACGGGCTTGTCCCAGTGGTGTCAGCCTGGTTAGAGTTGCGTGACGCAACTATGAGTGCCGTCACGCGGGTAATAGCTGCGTGACGCAACCCTAGCGCAGGTCAGACCCTTTGGACCGGTTTGATTTAATTTTTGGTTTAAAAACACTTCTGGTTGACCGTGATTCTTTATTCCTTATCCTTATATCATCATCAGGTTAGGTGGGGGCATAAAATTACGCGTCAACAGTTTGCCCCCCCAACTTTATCATTAATTATATAAACAATTAATGTTAAAGTGGTCCATTGACGCGCCTTCAATTTGGCAATCATCCTCAAAGCTCGGTTTGATCGGCTTGGAAAGTTAAGTTGATTTGATCATCTGGCCACCTACTCGGCTCGGTTTGATCGGCTTTTGTTTGCTCCAGTAGGATTAGTGGTGATATCCAACATTTGGTTTGATGAAGATACCTTCGAAGCTCGGTTTGATCGGCTTGAAGGGTTTTAATTTGATCATCTGGCCACCTACTCAGCTAGGTTTGATCGGCTTTTGTCGGCACCAGTCGGATCAGTGGAAACATCCGAAATTTGGTTTGATGAAGATACCTTCGAAGCTCAGTTTGATCGGCTTGAAGGGTTTTGATTTGATCATCTAGCCACCTACTCAGCTCGGTTTGATCGGCTCCAGTCGGATCAGTAAAGACATCCTGGAGACTTGGTTTGATCGGCTCGAAAGACGTTGGTTCACCATCATTGACCGGGAAAGAGAGTTCAAACAACTTCGCAATACACCATCACTGTTTGGAGGTTGAAATTGTTCTGATCAGCTTCACAATGCACCATCACTAATCAGTAGGAGAATTAATCCGAACAGTTTCGCAATACACCATCACTGCTCGATGGACCCTATCAGCTTCGAAAAGCCATCACTGATTGGCCTGAAAAATTGTTCATAGGGAAAAGAGCAATATCTGTGTACAAACAGACCTTGCTAGAAAATACTGGAACATCACATGTCCCCATGCATTAATCATAAAATAAAGGATTTGTATGAGAGCAAAAGATTATACTTTTGCCCCCAGTCCGGAATTCTGACCTAGGACCGAAAAATATTCACTTTTTAGGCATGCTTTTCAATTTTTGTTGTCAAAATTTGGTTTAATAATTTTGAAAAACTTTAGCAAAAATTTAAGCTAGACAAAATTTTGAATCTGCATTTTCAGGTATACCCTTCCTGATGTAGTGTTTAAAAGAAAACTTACCTGAGGGTAATGTGGGCAATTTGATGCTTCTACCCCCTGTGCGATGAGTAGACAAAATTGCTGAAGTGTGCGAGCCGTATACCGTCGTCAAATTGCTTGAACGGGTTGTTACAGGCGTTAGATGGGCCGTATGGGCTTTCTGGGCTTGATAATAGGTGATGGGCCCATTGCTTTTTGAGGCTTGGAGAAATGGGCTTGGGCCCAATCGCTTACTATAAGTAAGTTTCTTCTTAACCAATTCATTTTCACTTATCTCAAACCCTAATCAATCTAAGGATTCTCTGAACTTTTAGCCAAAAACAATGTCTCAACTTTCTGAAATCCCTACTTTCGCCTACACTCCGGAGATGGAGACCTTAGGGGCGATCCCGGATATCCCAACTTTTGACGGCGAGCTGGTGCCAGTCAGCCGGAATCCGCTGACTTCGGGCACGCGACCATTGCAGCTTCTCCCGATGCCGGGTACCGAGTTCCCGGTACGCTATGAGACTAGCCGGATGCGCGGCTTCCAGACCGAGGTAAGTAAAATTTTTCTTCAATTTTCTTGCTTTCGATTTGTATTTTGGTGATTTTATTGAAGTTTTTAGTCTGTTCATGCGTCGGTAGTCGCACCACGCAGGAAGGAGTTGTGTGACGCAACTATTCCTGCGTGATCAGTTGCATGATGCAGCTGTTCTAGGTGAACAGTTGCGTGACACGACTGTTCGAGGCACCAGAGAACCCTAGCTTTCCTGAACTTAGGATTTTACCCCTTTGCATGCGTGAGAAGCTTGAATTGTTGATAAATAATTGATGCCTTCCTTATTCGACATGATTTTGCCCTGAAAAATGCATAAAAATAGCACAAACACAATGAAATTGAGCATAATTTGAATTCTGCGTACCTTCGACAGTTGTGTCATGCAACTGTTCTTTGAAAGAATAGTTCTGTGATGTGACTGTTCATCAACGAGGCGAAGCCTTGAGCAGTTACGTGACGCAGCTATTGAGATGCGTGGCACAACTATGGAGATGTGTGGTGCATCTGTTCTTAGGATGCCAAATTTTGAACAGTTGCGTGACGTAGCTGTGGAGTGACGTGGCGAAGGTACTAAGGTGCGCGACGCAGCTGTTCTTCAGGGTGCGCAACTTGGGCAAGTTGCGTGACGCAGCTTTGTAGACGAGCGACGCGGCTATGTAGTTGCTTGATGCGACTACAGTTTAACCCGAGACTTGGATTTTTAATTTTTTCCTGCCATAGAACAAAAGCAAATAATTGTCAGTATAATATTTATTTAAATTGAAAATTTTTCTTACACAGGTTGATTTGGGCAAGGCCCGCTCAGATGGATCGTCCATTGACGCGTCGGCATTTTGGGATCTGCTGGACCCACCCATGCGTGCTCGGGTTGTCGCTGCCGACTTTTGCGATTATGCTGCGGGGCTTCACCGCACACAGCCTCATTTTCCACCTGCCATGCGGTATGCGCTGATGGAGCGGTGGAACGACTGCATGCATACGTTCGTGTTCGACTTCGGTGAGATGATGCTCACCCCGGTTGATTATGCGGCTATCACCGGTTTGAGATTCGCTGGTCCAGTCGCTCCCCTAGACGCTCGGTATTAGACCGCTACCTTAGGAGCCCAGTTGGTCCGCTCCTTGCTCGGTGTGACCACCCAGACCAGGTACACCGCGCAGGGATGCATGTCATATGAGGTTGTCTATCGGTTCTGGGCCGAGAGGATCAGGACGAGGCTGGCGGCTTGGAGGGAGTTGCCAGTGGAGGCCCGACCTGCTGCCCCTGCTTATACTTGGGAGGAGAGGGACCAGGCTGCTTGGTCTTTTCTTTTCTATATCATCTCGTCTCAGCTACTGTGCACCTCCCAGAATAAGGGAGATCCAGCGGTGCTAGTATGCCTGAGGGACTTGAGCAAGGTCGGGTCCTTCGACTGGGCCACTTTAGCTTTGGCTCACCTCTATCACGGTCTGGATGTCTGGACTCGTGGTAGAGGTGAGTCGAACTGGTAGTTCATCCGACCACTGGAGGTAAATCCTTACTCTCTTCTTTTGTCATTTTACTTTCAATTGTTCAACTGTGTACTGAATTGTTGTGATCTTTACTGCAGGTGTGGGCTTATGAGTACCACATCTACCTAGGCGGTCCGAGTGACGACACTCCTGCTGAGTCTAGGCGGATCCCTCGGTATCTAGCCCATTGCCACCACACCTATGCCAGCACCAACGATCCCGAGTACTGGAGGAGCTTCTTTAATGATAGGGAGCTGTCTGATGTAAGTACAAAAACCTATGAACAACTTAGCTTAGCTTTCTTCCTTCTCTTACGCTATATAGTTACTGATTCTTCTGTTTTGCAGCTACTCCTGACTCCATGGGAGTGTGATGCCTGGAGGACTTATCTTGATCGTGAGGTCGCTGAGCTACACACCAGATTGAGACTCCTTCTGCAGGGGTACTGGCTTGACCGGTACTTCCTGGGGGAGAGAGTCTTTGATATCTTGGCGGCTCCGGCACAGCTGCGAGTGTCTCATGCTCCTCCTCGCCACATGTGCATGCTGGAGGGCATGATGGCAGAGGATAGGGAGGAGGAGTACGAGGGCTCCGCAGCTGGCTACTTTCTATCGGCTGGTGACTACCCCGCGTACTTCTCCACTCGGATGTAGGCTCGGCTTCCCGAGGTCCTCGAGTACACTCAGGTGATTTTCTTATCTTCAGTCTCATTTATTTTTCTTCAACTATTTAACCAACTGACTAAGTATCTTCCTCTGTGACTTGTTGCAGGAGCGGAAGACGCATAAGACAGTGGCCCATTACAGAGCTGAGGCTGCAGCTGAGGCAGAGGCAGAGGCTGCTCCGGCTGGACCGGCTGGAGTAGTACTGGGCGACGTTCTGTTCCTACCTGGCATGGAGGTGGTGCTGGATCCTGGTCTGGACCTGGGATCGGGCATCATCATTCCTGCTGATCTCAGGCAGGCTCCTCCACCAGTGCAGCTGGATCCTGAGCACACCACACATGTAAGTTGTAAACTGAACTTTCAAAGTTAAGAACACTTTACCTGAATAGTTCTTTAATGAATGCTTTTTCTGTGTTTGCAGGTGCCAGCTCAGAGATACCAGGAGCTTTGCCAGCAGTTCGGGTTCGCCCGGTCCTTCATCGGCCGGCTCTATTCCGAGCGGCATGAGAGGGTATGCATCTCTTTACCTTTTTCTTTTTGCTTCTTTTCCTTTGCAAACCTTCTTACATATGTCTGTTTTTACAGGATTTGGAGATCCGGAGGCTGCGGAGGCACCAGTCTCGCCAGTTCGGTGCTATGGCCCGACTCTAGATGGAGGTGGATCGGCTCCGGACGAGGTTAGAGGTGGAGGGTATCCCGCTAGACTTCTCCGAGGAGCATGATGACGGTTCCTCTTCCAATGATGCACCACCGTCTCTACCCACTCAGGCGGCTGCTGGTCCGAGCCGGAGGCATCGGTAGCCCTGCTTCGGTGTCTCAGCCATTTTTGAACTTTTTAGAACATTTAGTAGTTTGTAGGATGGTTGTACAGTTATATTAATTTTATGATATCATTACATTTTTTACAGTATTTTGCTTTTATTACATTATCATACATGTTTATATTTTACAGCTGTGAGAACTCATTCCTGTAAAAACAAAACACAAACACAAAAACACAAAATAGCGATGTCCCATTTATTCACAAAAGTGGTCCACCTCGTTAGCAGTCAATGAACTAATTTATTGTAAATGAAATGAAATAAAATGAAATAAAAAAAGAATAAAATAATGAACCTAAAATGAAATATGACAAAAATCAATTCATAAACAGAAGTGGATCGTAGTACTTACCTGACAGGGCGGTTAATGCGGTCATAAAGACTCAACCTCCTCATTGTACAAACTATCCTTCTTATTAATGCAGGCTTAAATATCCAACTAACCGGAGCAATTGGTGCATAAATGCCCTTTCACCCACCATTGATAGTAGATATCAGGTCAAATAATGATGGTGCTCTACTACCTAGACGCTTTTATTCTTCTATAAATGGAGGCTTCCCTTTTACATCTCCTTCACTTCCAGCATTCCAAGCAAATCCGTTTCTTAGATAATCCTTTTCCATGGCCTTCAGAAACCAAGTTTCATCCTTCGTCCGATCCATCCCTGATGACCTATGGCAAATTCCTCCTATGAACCAACTCACATGGCTGAAATATTTCAAAGACTTAAAACCCGACCATGGATTCTTGTCTTGGCTCGTCACACATTTCAATCCTAACACCATGGTTTTCCAGTTTGAAGACTCTGAAGTAACTCCGACCTATGAGGAAATGTGTGCCGTGATGGATCATCATCCTGAACAAGATGAAACTCCAGCTCTGCCCCTAGGCCCTAGGTATGATCTAGCCGAGATTGTGGCCCTGTGTCCGGTTTATCTCCCTGATGGCATAAACACGGATTAAGGTCTCCCTTTAGAGCCTTTTCTAACCAGAGTTCTATCCATGGATCTAGATCCCTCTAGGATTCGAGCTTGCTGCTTCTTGCTGTTGAATGTGTATGCCATGAAGAATCGCCAACCTGGAATTGGAGATTTCTGACTTCTGACAGTTGTTCGTGACATGCAAATGTACCATCATACTGTCTTCATGATGATCATGGGAGAGATGATGTGTTGGGTTAGGGATATCGCCCTTCACATCACCAACTTCAATATTCATCATCGCGGTTGCCCAATGTTATTGCAAGCCTGGGCTATAGACAAGTTAAGCTTGATTCTTCCAGTCCCAGCTCGTTCAATTCCAACCTATGGCCCCGGCAACTTTCGGTCTCGAACTCGAGGATGTTTTGATTTTGGGGATAACCCTACAATTCAGTGGACTTGTCCTTGGTGGAGGATCAGACTAGTCACAACCGGAACTATGAACCTCAACTACGTGTTGTATGCCAGTCTAGACCGTTCCATGGCTTATTACCCAGATAGGATCAGCCGTCAGTATGGAATGATACAGCGTGTTCCCAGAATCCACAACTTTGAAAGTGGTCTCATAACATCGCATCTGTTTACCAATTTGGCTGACCGTTGGCGAAACTGAAACACCAGGTACTTAGATGAAGGAATGATGCAGGACATTGTGACACCTGCATATGTCAACTGGTTCTTTACCCCATGATGATGCTAGATTCTGTGAAGATTGGCCTCTGCTGATAGGCCCCACTAGAATAAAATGTTGTTTGTTGCTTTTTCTGTCTCTTCTATGCTCAGGCCATGAGCTTTTATTTAATGTATCTGCTTTTCTTTCCATTAATGATTCCGGTGGTTCTGTCTTTATTAATTCCTGTTTTCTGCACACATGAATCAACAAAAGACAACAAATCTTTTCATTCGAAATCATTTGTTGTGTTAGTTATTTGGGCCTCCTGCCCCTGGGTTAATAAATGAAAGCTCCTAAAAATGAATTATTCTATAAAGACAAGCTTTTGCTTGGAAACAACAAAGAATGGGGTGACTATTTTATTACCTGCACAAATCAAACAAAAATAACAAATGTAACTTCTTTATGTATGCATGAATCTACATGAGTGCTAAGGTTTTATTCATGGTTTTATATTGATCTTTCCAGGGAAATCACTGAGAAAATGGTGTTCGTCCTTCTGATCAATGTGCATAGGAATTCATTGTTTAGGCAGGGCCACCGGCCGGGACATTTTAAACCAGATGAGTCAATCTTGATCAGATAAGCAGAGAGGGAGGTCTTGCATTCTTTAGCCTTATCCTCGGAATAAAGAGGAAGAAAAATTTTAAAATTCAAATCCTTTATTAATCTTACTTCTTTTCAACATCATACAGAAGTAAAGAAAATTTATTTTAATAAAATGGTCATTTATTCTAACTACTCATTTTCCTATTCTCCTTCAAGTCGAATTGATGGCGTTGAGCAACCAATCACAAATCTGTCACGAACGCATGGCATAGATTTCGCATTTAAACTAAGCACCATGTGTTGATCCCAAAATTTTATTTTTATCATTGTTATACTCTTTTTTTTTTATTATGCTCTAACTTTTGCCTAGGCCACCCTTTCGGGTTTTCAACCTAGCGAGCTTATTTCTTGCCTAAGCCGCCCTTTCGAGTTTTCAACTTAGCTAATTTTTCTTTTTTTTTCTTTTTTTTTTAATCGAAATCATCATTTCGGGCATAAAATCTTTTCATTTGGTCCTGGTTGACAATCCGGTTGACAGGCTTCCCTTCCATGGTGATTAATTCAGCGGCACCTTTAGCTAATAGCTTCTGAACTCTGAACAGTCCATGCCAGTTGGGTTTGAATTTCCCACCAGGGTGATTCTGGGCTTCATGATCCAATAATCTGATCAATACTAAATCTCCACTCTGTAAAGCCCTCGGATGTACCCGTTTGTTGTAGAAACGAGCAATCCTTCTTTTTCTCATATGATCTTGGAATCGAGCATTCAGTCTTCTTCCATCTAAGAGCGCCAAATCTTCATACCTCTTCTTGACCCATTCTTCCTTGGTCAGACCAGCTTCCACCAAAACCCTGAGAGACTTCTTTTCGAGCTCTATCGGTAACACTGCCTCCATTCCATATACAAGTTCAAAGGGAGAGGCTCCATTTACTAATTTGAAGGTAGTACGATGCCCCCAGAGCGCGAAAGGAAGTTTCTCGACCCAGCTTCTGTACCTTTCACACATCTTCGACAGGATTCTTTTAATCTCCTTATTTGCAGCTTCTACTGCACCATTAGCCTGAGGGCGATAAGGAGAAGAATGGTGATGCTCAACCTTATATCTATAAAGCAACTGACCAACATCTGCTTGAAAATGAGAACCATTATTTGTAACTATGTGATGGGGAACGCCATAACGACAGAAAATGTTCTGTTCAATGAATCTAGCCACATGTTTGGCGATCAAAGTTTTGTAGGATTGAGCCTCGATCCATCTAGAAAAGTAGTCAACTGCAACCAATATATACTGATGGCCGTTCGATGCTGCCGGCGTGATTTTACTGATAATATCTATGCCCCATGCAGAAAAAGGCCAAGAAGGAGCTGTCCGATAGAGTTGAACAGTAGGTAAGTGGCTTTTATTATCATGATATTGGCAAGCTTTGCAATGACGCATATACTGAATACAATCACCTTCCATCTGCATCCAGAAATAACCTTGCCTCATGATTTTCCTTGCTAAGCTCATGCCGCTTAAATGAGTACCGCAAACTCCTTCATGGACTTTTCTCATTATGTCTTCTCCTTCCTTTTTACTAATGCATCTTAGCAGCATCCCGTCCCAAGCTCTTCTATAAAGCTCACCATCGGCCAAGACATAATTCAGAGCCATTTTCTGAGAACTGTACGGTCTTCTTTCGTTGCATCATCAGAAAAGGTACCGTCTTTCATATACTACAGTATATCCGTAAACCAGGGTTCTTCCTCCGACTCCACTTGGTTTACAAAATGTTCTTGATAGCACGGGATATTAGCTGCGGTAATGATAAATGACTTCTTCGAAACTTTACTCAAATCCTGCCAAGCCGATGCTAAATTTGCCAAAGGCATCTGGAATTTTATTATAGGTTCTTCCTATATGAGTGAAGGTGATCTTATCGAAAAGCGCTGCCTTCTTCAATAAGTACTCAACATAGGGCTTCAATCTCTCTTCTTCTACTTTCCACCTCTCGTTGGCGTGTTCAATAACCAATAACGAATCTCCTATTACCTCGACTTCCTTAGCACTTGATGCAAGGAGAGCTTCTATTCCCATGATGCACGCTTCATACTCAGCCATATTGTTAGTGACCGGAAACAATAGTCTTTTGCACATGGTGGTAACCTCGCCATTAAGTGCTTCAATTACAATACCAGCTCCGGCTCCATTTTTGTTGGCTGATCCATCAAAGTACAACTTCTAAGCCCCTGTTTCGATACACAGCAAGTGCTCATCTGGAAACTCCAATTCCCATGGTTCGTCATCTGTAATTGGGTTTTCAGCTAGGAATTTTGCCACAACCCGACCTTTGACCGTTTTCTTCGTTACAAACTCTGTATCCACAATAGACATCTGAATTAACCACTTAGACAGCCAACCTTCTAGAGTAGGCGTTCTCTGCAAATACTTCAGAGGATCAATTTTGGAAACGAAAGTGACCTTGAAGGAATCAAAGTAAGGCCTCAACTTCTTTATCGACCATACTACTGCCATACATGTTTTCTCCACTAGATTGTACTTCTCTTCGATAGGCAGTAGTTTCTTGCTAATGTAGTAAATGGCCTTTTCTACTCCAGCGGCGTCCGACTGTACCAGCATTGCTCCAACTCCTGCATCTTCTATAGACAAGTACAAGATCAGAGGTTCTCCTGGTCTAGGTGAACTAAGCACCGGTGGATTCATCAGGTACTTCTTTATGTGGTCAAAGGCCTTCTGGCAATCCTCATTCCACTTAACTGGCTGATTCTTCTTAAGTAGCTTGAAAATTGGAGCACAAGTGATGGATAGCCTCGAAATAAACCTGTTGATGTACTGAATTTTAACCAAGAAGCTTCTCACCTGACGTTCTGTTCTTGGCGGTTCCATATCCTAAATGGCTTTTATTTTGTCGGGGTCAACCTCAATCCCGTTAGGTCCTACAACAAAACCTAACAACTTCCCTTTTGTTACTCCGAATACGCACCTTTTGGGATTGAGTCTTAGATTGTACTGCTTGACCCGTGCAAAGAACTTTTCTAGCATTTCTGCGTGCTCTTCCTGTGTTCTTGTCATGATCACCATGTCATCTACATATACTTCCAATCCTTTATGGATCATTTCTTGAAATAATGTTGTAGCCATTCTCTGATATGTTGCCCCGGCGTTCTTCAGTCCAAATGGCATCACTCTATAGCAAAAGGTACCAAAGTCCGTGGTGAAGACAGTCTTGTGCTGTCTACTAAGGCCATTAGTATTTGGTTGTATCCGGAGAATCCGTCCATGATAGAATAACATCCCATTTCGGCAGCACTGTCGATTAAAACATTTATGTGCGGAAGTGGAAAGTCATCCTTAGGTGAGGCTTTGTTCAGGTCCCTGTAGTCGACACAGACCCTTATCCTCCCATCTTTCTTTAACACAGGGACTATATTGGCCAACCATTTCAGATAGTGTACTACTTCCAAGAATCCTGCATCCAACTGCTTCTAGACCTCAGCTTTGATCTTCTCCTGCCATTCTGGTCTGACCCGTCTCCTCTTCTGTTTTATCGACTTAACACTTGGATCATTAGGAATGAAGTGCTCTACTATTGATCTGTCGATTCCTGGCATGTCCGCGTAGCTCCAGGCAAATACCTCTGAATTTCTTTTGATGCATTCTTGAAGATCCTGTCTAAGTTCAGGCTTAAAGTCTGATCCGATTTCGATTATTTTAGGATCTTCAATGGTACTTAAGTTAAATGCAAAATGATGTAATGCATTTATGTCAAATATGCACGTGGTATAATCAATGCCATGAACGTGACAATCAGGAAAACAAGAAAATAAATAGTCAAAGTTCACTTCCATTGATTGAAATAATAAAGGAAAACCATCCATATTGTTCTCAAAACCAACATCAGAAAAACAAAATACAGGATTAATTGCCTGCTCAATACATTCATCACAAGTGTTCTTTATTGCCTGAATTACTACATCTGCACCTGCATCTTCTTCTTCCAGGGTAGCTTCTGCTTTCTCCTCTTCAAGCTTCATCTTCAGCACCTTCCTCTCTGCCTCTCCAGCGTCTTCAGCAGCTAGTACCGACTGGAGGATCCGTGCCTTGGCCTTCTGCTCTTGCACCATCTTGGAAGCTTCATCCCCAATCCCCAAAAAGTCTTCAAACTCGGATATCTTCTTTGACCATTTAGTTTCAGTGACTGCTTGCGTCATACCCACTATGAACTCTGTTCCTTCAACCAGCTGTTCCAAGGAAGGTTCAGGAGACTTGATCAGTTTCTCTTCAAAGTCTGTCATGAATATTTCCAGGCCGGGGTATGTCTTTCCCCTACTCTGAAATTCTCCTGCAGCTTGTGGGACAAAGAAGATATGATTCAAATTTGGCCCTCTAACAGGAGACCGGATCTCATACTTCTCCTTCTTTCTGTTCTCTGAATATCTCAGCCCGCGTCTATCTTGTTGTCCATATGATGATGAGAGAGGTTGAAACCTTCCTTGTAGCTCCCGGCCTAGCCCTTTGCCATACTGCCACTGCATCTTTTTCATCATTTTTCTCGAAAAGGACTCATTCTGTTTACTGCACTCTTACTCTCATTAGTGGGCGCATCAATCACTGCCACTTGGAAACCAGACAACGGCACCGCCACCTCCAGGCCTTCTACAGTTGCAACATTCAAGTCCTCTTGTGCGTTAACGGTCACCACCTCCGTATCCCATGGAATCTTCACTTTTCTGTGCAGGGTAGACGGAATTGCACCTAGAGGATGGAGCCACAGCCTCCCCAACAAAAGAGCATAATTGGCCAGAATGTCAAGAACAACCACATCCACCCAGCTCTCTACGGCCCCTGTGGAGATCTTCGCTCTGAAAGTTCCTTTTGCATTACGCATTGTATTGTCATAAGCTTTGAGCACCATGTTTGATGGTTCAAGTTCTGACTCCTCAATTTTGAGCTTGGATAGCATCTTCAACGGGCACACACACAGGGCTGATCCATTATCCACCATTACATTTCGGGTGTCACACCCGTTAACGGCAATCTGAATGTATAAGGGCTTGAAGTGGTTTCTTCTTTCTGGCGGGAGATTCGAATCAAAGAAAGTGATTTCGCTAATTCTGCGCTGCAGCACATTGATCATATCTACACTCTGGATTCGAGTAGGGACTCTGACAAAGGTCATGGCTTCCAGTAAAGATTCCCTATGCTCTTTGGATGCTATCAGCAAATCGCGTAATGAAATATCTGCTCTTGTCCTCTGCAATTGGCTCAATACTGAATTGGCAATTACGCTGTTGGGTGCTCGGTTTTGACTGCTCTCACCTACCTCGACAGTCTTCTTCTGCACTTTCACTACTTCCTCCTCCTTCTTCTTTTCTTTTGGATCTTCTCCGCCCTTTTTTGTTGTCTTCTTTTTCATTCCATCAACAGCGACTTCTTTTCCCTTAGCCTAAACATTGCTATCGGGATTGTATACTCGCCCACTCCGGGTTCAGCTCTGGACGCCTACCTCATTCACATCCTCTTCGCTGCTATAATACCATTGCTCTTCTTGATCAACTAAGCTTTTTTGGATTGCGAGCTGGATCTGCTCGTCTTCATCTTCTGGTACGTCGCCCATTTTCACAGTGATGCTCTTCTCAATCTCTATTTTCACGGGCATCTTTCCTTCTTCATGACTGCTACAATCGTCCCATATGTTTAACATTGCACACATTTGTTCTTCCCACTCAGCCTTTTCCAACACAACTTCTTTCGGCAATCCACTTTCGATTGCATTGACTGATCCACCCGACTGAGACTTGCGGGGCGGATAGTTGTAATGATATTGGGGAAGTGGATTGTTCTTGGTGCTGGGCTTGTTCCTCTCAGAAGGCTTGGTAATTTTCCACTTTCAATCAAGTCTTGGATGTCGTGCCTCAACTTGAAACACTCATCAGTCGAATGCCCCTTGCACTGGTGGTAATCACAATTTCGATCCATATACCTTCCACGCACAGGTTTAGTTGCATCGACCGGCAGCTTTGAAAGTACTCCATTCTTGATACATGACCTCATTACTGTACTCAAGGGCCTTCCCAGGTCAGTGAATTCTCTTCTTACTCTTTCATTGACTGCCCCCACTGTATTACTGCTTCCTGACTGATTCTGGTTAATACTTCTGACATTTCTGTCATTGTAGGAGGTCCGATAGTTGCCAAACCCTCTGTTCTTCTTCTTTTCCTCCTTATACAGCTCCTCTATGTTCAAACCAGCTCTTTGAACTAGAGCAAAATCAGTGAGAGGTTGGGTCAACATTCTCTCTTTAAAGAAGGGTAACAAGCTTCTACTGAAAATTCTGATTAGCTCTTGGTCCTTCGGTCTTGTCTGGACCCTGTATAGCTTTGTTCTCCACCTCCTATAATAGTCAGAAAAGCTTTCATTTTTCCCCTGTCTCAGACTCTCCAGATCACGCAAGCCAAATTCATCACTCTTATCAGTCTTAAAGTGCTTAAGAAAAGCGGTCTGCAGTTTGACCCAGTTCTTTTGAATCTCCACATCTAGACCATCATACCACCTCAGATAATCCTTGTGTAGTGTTTATGGGAATGCTCGTAAAACATCCTCCTCATTGTATCGATTCATTTGAGAAACCCGGAGGAATTCAGACAGATGAGAACGGGGGTCGTTATCTCCCTCAAGCACAGTATGCTTGAATGTTTTAAACGAAGTGGAGCTCGTTGGATGCAAAACATACTCGGTTATGTGAAAGTTGGTGACCGGGTCCTTTTCCTTCACTACAGACATTTTCTCAATCTTGTCTTTCAGCTCAGCAAGTTGCTTGATTACATCATTCTCGGTTGGGACAGAGTTTCCCACAGAGGTCTAATTATCTGAAGCAGGTTCTAGGATTTGTCTCTCTTCAACCATAGGTTGACTGCTTAACGCGGGAGGAGTTTGATTTTGTGCCCAATCTTAGGCGAGAGCAGCAGCCACTATCTGAGCAATGGTTCTTATCTGGGCTTGAGAAAATCCGGGCTCATTCTCCATATCATCAGCCATTTCCATTGGGTCTGAATCAGAATCAGAATCCGGCGAACTTGAATAATCCACAGAACTGATTGGAATAAACTCGGGGATTGGGGATGTTCTGCTAGGCGCTGACCAGGACGTCGGTTCCAAGCTCTCGAAGCAGTTTCCCTGGAAGGATCAATTCTGACAAAAAATGTCTGAGTTAAAGTAGGTCCTGCATGCTGTGAACCCCTCCCCCTAAACATCACTGGCATATGAATGCATGTGACTAAGGACAGAAATGCACGTGAATGTATGAGTCGCCACCTTGTTTAATTATTTTAGGGTAAACTAGGAAAAAACCCTAAGTGACTCCAATTTTAATTAATCTAGTTACTAGATTAATTATCCCAATGTTTAAAGCACAGTCTGCGAACCCGAGATGGATCCCGAGACTATGTCATGCTGATGAACTAACCGATGGATGAATGCTTTGCAAGGTGAATGATGTAATTGGACCAAATGAAATGTTTATGTGATTTTGATGATTTCGACTTGCCACCCGGGGTGAAATCCCGAACGTGCCTACGTACTTCTGTTTGAATGGAAGATCAAAGTCAACGTAGTTCGATAGGCCTTCTTTGAAGGGCTTTGAAGGTGTATGCTTAATGTATGAGTGTGTGTATGCTTCGTGCATTTTTGTTTAGGCATTTTGCCAAAGGATCGATTGATTCGATTAGGCGTTTCATCGCCAAAAGTGTTGGTTTAAGGCATTTAGCGAAAAATGATTCATTTAAGCGATTTGTCGCCAAAATTGTTGATTTTGAGGCATTTGTGCCAAAATGGTTCATTTAAACGATTTGTCGCTCAAAATTGTTGATTTTAAGGCATTTGTGCCAAAATGGTTCATTTAAGCGATTTGTCGCTTAAAAGATTGATTTTAAGGCCTTTGGCCAAAATGGTTCATTTAAGCGATTTGTCGCTTAAAAGATTGATTTTAAGGCCTTTGGCCAAAATATATCGATTTAGGCAATCTGTTTTGCCAAAAGTGTCGATTGGGCGATTGTCGCCAAAATGATTGATTTTAAGGGCTTTGGCCAAAAAGTGTTGATTTAAGCAATTCGTTTGCTAAAATGTGTAATTTAGGCGATTGTCGCCGAAATGGTTGATTTTAGGGCCTTTGGCCGAAAAGTGTTGATTTAAGCAATTCGTTTGCTAAAATGTGTAATTTAGGCGATTGTCGCCAAAATGGTTGATTTTAGGGCCTTTGGCCAAAATGTGTTGTTTTAAGGCATTTTGCCAAAAATGTCGATTTTACGGCTTTGAGCCAAAAATGGTTGATTTTAAAGGCATTTTGCCAAAAATGTCGATTTTACGCGATTTGTCGCTAAAATGGTTGATTTTAGGCCTTTGGCCGAGAATCGGTTCATTTTAAGGCATTTTGCCAAAAATGTCGATTTTACGCGATTTGTCGCTGAAATGGTTGATTTTACGGTTTTAAGCCGAAAATGGTTGATTCTAAGGCATTTTGCCAAAAGATTGATTTTAAGCGATTTGTCGCTAAAAAAATGGTTAATCTCATTTATAAGCGATTTGTTTGCTAAAAATCGATTAGACCGTAGGCAATTAGTTGCCAAAATTGATTGATTAAATGTAGGCAATTTTGTTGCCAAAGAAACGTGATTAAATGAGGCGGTTAGCCACAATTATTGATTAATTGGACTTTTAGGCGAGATTGTTCGAAATAAAGGCAATCGAACCATAGTTATTAATTAACTAGGCTCTTTAACCAATATTGTCGGATTTAAGCTTAACTACCACGGTTATTAATTAACCGAGCGTTAAACTTAATCATGTTTTATTAAAGCAGTTTATTTGCCTAAATGATGACGTGAATGCATTTATGCAGTTGTAGAATTATTAAGAGTAGAAGAGAAGCATGCATGAAGTGCTAAAATTAAATAGGCAGAGTTTCGTTTACGTACCTGATTTAATCGGCGACCACTTCTTAATTCCAGATTTAAGCTCCTTGCTTGGGAAAAATTAATTTATTATTTTTTTTGTTCAATTTTAGTGTCCAAATATCACAATAAAAATGCAATAAAAATTAAATAAAATGCAAAAAAAAGGTAAAAGAATCGCAAAGAGCGCGGGGGGAGAAAGATCGTCCGTCAACACAGACCAGGGTGTCGAAATTGGACTGAAAATGGTCTATTTATAGGCCATTTTCGGGTCCAGGGCGGCAGGTGGCAGCTGGCTCGGCGGCAGCTGCCGCCCAAGAGGCTGGGCGGCAGGTGCCGCCCATGCTGGGCGGCAGGTGCCGCCCAGTCGGTGGGGCGGCTGCTGCCGCCCAGGCGGTGGGGCGGCAGGTGCCGCCCATGCTGGGTGGCAGCTGCCGCCGTGTCCGGCGGCCGGAGCCGCCGTGTCCGGCGGCCAGCGCCGCCGTAGCTGGTGGTGGCCACCATGTCTTGCTCCGGGAGCTTTTTTTGGGAGTTTTCGACCTCCAAAAATCATTCCGGGACCGGTTCTGCGATCCTCGTGAAATTCCGGACGTTTCAAGTACCATATTGACATATTTTCGGTGAACTTTCAAAATGGCCTTCGGTCCGGCCGGACTGTTTGCAGTCCGGCATTGACACTGTAGAAAAGTCAAAGTTACTGTAGCAAGGTCAAAATTTGAGTATTCACACATGCATGCATGAGAAAATGAAAGCACATAGGATGAGAAATGCATTTCTAATGTGCTAAGACCGGTATGGAAATAAGATCTCGATTTCGACGACTGGATCCAAAAATTCGGTGTGAATAATATGGCAATAACTTATTTTGCATTTGAACATTTCGGGCATTATCTGTTGTCGACCGTTCCTTTTGGATTTACGGTCGACTGTTTTCTCTCGAATCCCTAACTTTTGCCTCGGAACGGAAGAATTTTCGAGCTGGATTTTATTTTGTTATTTTTATTTCGTTGTGTATTTTTTGTATCCTTACTTTTTGCCTTGGAACATATGGCTCCAAGTAGGATTTCATTTTATTTTGTTACAAAATTTTGTAGTCTCTCACTTATTTTCAGATAATGCGAGAAATGTGAAAATACAAAGGAATTGCAACCCTCTTATATCTCCCTTTTCTTTTGGGTATAAATTCGCTATAAATGATTGCATTATATTATTTGCAATGAATTTGAGGTCCAGTCTCAAGACCAAGGTCAAACGTCCATGCCAAAAATTAACACTTATCGATGCATGGCTGAAAAAGAAAATGTTACATGATGCATGAATGTCACAACATATGTACAGTTTATAACATACAGGGGAACGAGAGTTGGGAAATGGATGCCTTCCAACCTTATTTCTCCCACACACGGATTCCATTGGTATAAATTCTGACATCTGTTTCCTAGGATTAGGTCTAATCTCGACAACCAACAGGGGGTTTTGAGATTGACGATATCAACTCTCGGAAATGAATGCGGCATATCAACAGCAAATAGAACCGGGATTTTCCTTAAGGGAAGTAACTATAGTTTTTGACTATATGCATTGGCTTTAGTCTTATTAGGCTTACAAAGTCTGGGTTCCGCAAACAGGATTCTAGCTTTGTTGGGCCTACTCCTTTTGATGCACCTTTAAGGTACTAGGCTTGCGGTTGGTAGTAATGTTAATTCTCGGATTGATGCACCTAAAACACGAGGTTTAGGCTAGATCCACAGTCAAAGTTAACACCAGTACCGAAGGGTGATACAGGTAGAATGTGGTGAGAAGAGAGAAATGCGATATGAATGTAAAAATCCTAAGAAAGAAAATAAAGCAATTAAGCACATATGGACGATTAACAATTTTCCATCGGCTTTTCTAATCAATTTTATTTAGAAAAAGTAGGTTTTTTTAGAGTCAATTCCTAATTGCAACCATTTAATTATTAAAAATAACCGGGGATTAGTGGGTGTAAATTCCCCAGTGAAGTCGCCAATTTGTTTTCGCCACATTTGAGATCCCTTAAAAACCCTGGAAAAGGATATTGGAAAACTTATTTATTAGTTTATTTATTTGTTTAAAACTATTATTGGAAAATGGTGTTAAAATCTTTTGGGAATGCGGTGCCGATAAATCGGTCTTATAAATCATTTTTAGTCGCCACCCATTATTTCGGCAATGGGACCGTTTCCAATTTTATTTTGTAAAAATGACTCCATTTATACCCAATTTTTATTTAAGGCCAATTATTTGAAAAACTGGTCAGGCGCACCTTATGCGATTCTAGGTAAGGGAATCGGGTACGTCGGCCCGTTGGAAGCCGACGCTCGGAAAACCGGCCTCTTTTAACCTACAATTTCTAATTGATTTTATTTTAGAAAAGCCAGATTATTTAATTAAACCCAACCCGATTAAATCGAACTGAGTTCCTATATGGAAAATTACTTAACCGTCCCAAATAGGTTCATTCATTGCATTCATAACAAATCATCATCACATTCACCATCCATCCATAGCAGATATAATTAATAATATAATTTCAACAATATAAATAATAAATCCTAAAACCTCAACATCATAGTAAATCAATTTGTTTGATTTGATTAGAACACAATTTGCCTATTATTGGTCATTTCTTTAATTAAAATTAAACATTTATTTAATGACATGAAATTAGAACAAAATAAGAAAAATATTCTGGAACCCTAGAACAGTTGCGTCATGCAGCTGTTCTATGAAGAACAGTTGCATGACGGAACTCCTAGTTGCGTGGCGCGACTGTTCGTGAGCTTATTAAAATTCCCAGTTTCATTAACTATTTATTTAAGACATAACATTAAATAAAAATGTAAAAACGGAATATAAACTACTCCCACGAACAGTTCCGTCACGCAGGTGGTCCAAGCAAAGTCAAGGTCTTTTGGACATGAACAGTTGCGTCACGCACGTAGTAGCTGTGTGACGTAGCTGCTCTGGTCCGTAACTACCTTTCAAACTACTCTTTTTTACGTGTTCTTTTTATTATCAGATGTTTAATATAGCTCAGAAACACTCAAAAATGGGCAAAATGTTGTTTAATCAACACCAAATTAACCAAATACTAAGAAAATAAGATTTTTCACAAATAAACAACTAAAAAGGAAAAGGAAGGTTTAGATGGTTACCTAACCCTCAAATTCGAGGATTGCATATGATTTAGATGATTTGGGAACAAGGCCTCACGATCCTAGAAGCGTTTAGCACCAAGTTTAATCAATAAAACTTTCTTTTCTCTCCTTTTCTCTCTTTTTCTCTTTTTGTGTCTATTTTGTTTTTAAGTTTTCAATCTATCTCTAATGGCTTGATCCTCCTCAAGATTACTTACTTGAGTTCTTAGGGAAAACCCTAGCCGTAATCAAATGTCTCTCTGCCTAAAAATATCAAAGTCTAGAGAAAAATGAGAGTGCAGTCCCGTTTAAAAATGAAAATGTTATATTTATATGGGTAGGGCAATAGAACAAAGCTGCGTCACGCAGGTAGTAGCTGCTTGACGGAGCAGCGAGCTGCACGATGCAGCTTACTTTTCATACAGTTGCCGCATATCCATACAAATAGTGCAAACCGTTACACAGGCCTATCCCAGTGGTGTCAGCCTAGTTAGAGTTGCGTGACGCAACTATAAGTGCCGACACACGGGTAATAGCTACGTGACGCAACCCTAGCGTAGGTCAGACCCTTTGGACCGGTTCGATTCAATTTTTGGTTTAAAAACACTTCTGGTTGACCGTGATTCTTTATTCCTTATCCTTATATCATCACCGGGTTAGGTGGGAGGCATAAAATTACGCGTCAACATGGGTGTAAATGCTTTATTCTAGATGACAAGAAAAATCATCTTGCTAAATTTGATGCTAAATCTTATGAAGGAATTTTTCTGGGATATTCAAGTAATAGTAAAGCATATAGGGTGTTTAATAAAAAGACTCTAGTTGTAGAAGAATCTATTCATGTTGTGTTTGATGAATCTGACTCTACCTCTAGAATTTTACAAAATGATGATGTTGTAGATTCTAATCAAGAGAAGCAGAATGAACAATCAGAACAACTAGAACAGCCAAAAAGTGAGCAGAATATTGAAAATCAAGCTGAACTAGAAGTTGAACATGAAGATTAGAACACAGTTGAAAGTCAAATGCTAGAAACAGAAAATGAAGATTCTCAATTACCAAAAGAATTGCGATTCCATAAGTATCATCTCCAAGAAGACATTATGGATAATCCTTTAGAAAGGATGATGATTAGAGCTCAATATAAGAGATATTTTGGTAATGTTGCTTTCGTTTCTCAATTAGAACCTAAAAACTTAGAAGATGCTCAAAATGATGAAAATTGGATTCTTGCTATGCAAGAAGATCTAAATCAATTTAAGATAAACCAAGTTTGGAAACTTGTTTCTAGACCTAAAAACCATTCTGTGATTGGAATAAAATGGATGTTTAGAAATAAGCTTGATGAACAACGTAATGTTGTGAGAAATAAAGCAAGATTAGTGGCTCAAGGGTACAACCAAGAGGAATGCATCGATTTTAATGAGACCTTTGCCCCGGTTGCTAGACTTGAGGCCATTAGAATGCTTTATGCATTTGCATGTTTTAAAAACTTCATGTTGTATCAAATGGATGTAAAAAGTGTTTTTCTAAATGGTTTTCTAAATGAAGAAGTGTATGTAGAACAACCTCCCGGTTTTAAAATCTATGATGAACCTAATCATGTTTACAAACTTACTAAAGCTCTTTAAGGTGTGAAGCAAGCTCCTAGAGCTTAATATGAAAGATTAAGTAAGTTTTTATTAGAAAATGGTTTTTCAAGAGGAAAGGTTGATACAACACTATTTATCAAAAACAAAGCACATGACATTCTAGTTGTACAAATTTATGTTGATGACATAATCTTTGGATCTACTAATGACTTCTTTGTAAGGAATTTTCGAAGATTATGCAGGGTGAGTTCAAAATGAGTATGATGGGAGAATTAAACTTCTTCCTTGGACTTCAAATCAAACAATGTGAAAATGGAATTTTCATAAATCAAGAAAAAATATACTACAGAATTGTTAAAACAATTCAAAATGGAAAATGCCAAGGTATGTAGTACACCAATGAGTCCATCCTCAAAATTAGAAAAAGATGAAAAAGGTAAGGATGTGGATATCAAGTTGTTTAGAAGTATGATCGGTTCTTTACTATATCTAACAGCAAGCAGACCAGACATAGACTTTAGTGTTTGTCTATGTGCTAGATTTCAATCGTGTCCCAAAGAATCTCATTTAATTGCTGTAAAAAGAATTCTAAGATATCTTTGTGGAACTTCTAATCTGGGTCTGTGGTATTCTAAAGGTGATACATTTGATCTTGTTGGGCATAGTGATTCTGATTTTGCAGGAAGTAGAATAGATAGAAAAAACACGTCTGGAACTTGCCAATTTCTAGGTAGTGCACTGGTATTGTGGTTTAGCAAGAAACAGACATCTATTGCTGTTTCTACTGCAGAAGCAGAATATGTTGCTGCTGGAAGCTGTGTTGCACAAGTTCTATGGATCAAGCAACAACTGGCAAACTATGGTTTGAAATTAGAAACAGTACCAATAAAGTGTGACAACATAAGTGCCATCAATTTATCTAAAAATCCAGTCCAGTATTCTAGAACCAAGCACATAGAACTCAGACATCACTTCATACGTGATCATGTACAAAAAGGTGACATAGTGATTGAGTTCATTCCTATAGAAAAGTAATTGGTAGATATTTTTACTAAACCTTTGAATGAAAGTCAATTCTGCTTAATTAGAAGAGAACTCGGTATGTTAGTTCTAAACTCTTAACTTTAGAACTTTGTAAGTATGTTCTAAACTGCTTTCTATATTTGAAAGTGAAAGACCTGCTATGTTCTAATACTTTATTTTGTATGTTTGTGAAAAACGTTTTTGTCTAAAAAAAAAATGCGCATTGCTCTGATATGACTTTCTAATGTCATTATCAGAATCTAGCTTTAGACAAAATTCAAAAATAGTCAATGTGTTTTGTTTTGTGTGTTTGTTTTATTATGTTTTGTGTCTTTATTCTATTTAAGTTTTGGCGGATTTATTTTATTTTTTTCTGTCGATTTGAATTTCCCTAAAAATTGTTCTTTATTTTCCTTTTATTCTTCTTTCCTAAAATCTATTTCACCACTTAATCATTTCTGTCTTTCTATTAACGGCTCTATCTTATCTCTTGCTCTCCTGTAACAAAACCTTAAACTACTCTTTGCGTCAAAACCACAACAATGGCTGAATCAACCTTCACCTCTTCATTCGACTCTCTAACTGAACAAGAACTTCAACTCCTCAAAAGGCTATCAAAGAAATATGAACAAAAGGAATCGAAACAGAAGAAATCTGTTGAGGAATCCAAGGAAGGAAAAGTAGAGACTGCAACTTCAAAGAAACAAGTCGCTAGTTCTCGCGACAAAGGTAAATCTATTCTTTCCCCATATCCTCTCATGCGTTCTTATGTCATTGATCGAAAATTTTTCAGGAATGTTGAGTTCAAATTCAGGGAATTCTTTGAGTTCCAAGGTTGGATGGATTTTCTGTCGCTAAACAAACCATGTTGTGAGAATTTTGTTAAAGAATTCTATGATTCTCTTAAGGTTAATGGAATAGAGTCGATTTCTGTAAAACTTGAGGGTGAAATCAAAGCGTTCTCTTACGCTGACTTGAGCAAAATTTTTAATTTGCCAATTACTAGGTCTAGGGTAACGAAAATTAAAGATATTTCTAGGGTTAGTGAATACAAAAAGGAAGAGTTTTTGAAGAAAATTGTTAAGAGGGGTTCTGAAGATAAATAGGGTGTTATTGAATTCTCAAACTTGACGGATAGTATGAAGTGGTTGTACAAACTGATTGTGCATTATATTTATCCCAAAAGTGCTTCACTTACATATGTGAATCAGGTTGAGATGTGCATTATGTGGCACATAGTTAAGAAGAAACCCTTCAACCTTTGTCACACCATTTTCGACAAAATGCAGAATAACCCTATGAAACTACCCTATGGAATGGTGCTTACACCAGTGTTTGAATTTCTGAAAGTTGATTTGAATGAAAGTGATGGTTGCAATGTTTCAAAGCTAGACAGTGGGTAGTTGAAAATGAAAGATGAAGAAGGAGAAGAAGAAAAAGAAAAAGAAGAGAAAGAAAAGAAAGAAAAAGGAGAAGAAGCTGAGAAAAAGAAGAAAAGAGAAGAGAAAGGAAAAGCTAAGTTGGAAGATACAGAAAAGAAAGAAAAATTGAAAGAAGAAGAGAAAGAAAAGAAATTAGAAGAGGAAAAGAAGGAAGAGATAGAGAAAAAGAAGGAGACAGTAGCTGAGAAGGAAGTAGAATCAGAAAAAGAAAAAGGGGAAGAAACAGAAGAGAAAAAGGAGTCTGAAAATGTAGAAAAAGAAAAGAAAGTAGAAGAAGTCAGTGATGCTGAAACAGAGAAACTGGAATTGAGTGAAGAAGACAGGTCAACTGAGGTCAAAATTGAAAAAGAATATGAGTTCTTATCAGCTCAAAGGAGTAGAGAAGCTATGCTAGGCAAAATGGAAAAAGAGCTTATAGAGGAGCATAATAAGGAGCTTGATGAGGCAATAAAACAATGCAAGGCTGTGATTAAACATAATCAATCTCTCATCAAATCCTTGGAAAGAATGAAGGATGTTAATGAAAGGAAGCTAGCTACTCTGAAAGTTAAGGGAACACCCTACACTCCTACCTCAGAGAAACCAAAGAAAGTAAAGCACATTGTGGGTAAACATAAAGTTCATGGAAGAAAGCCTCCATTGCACCCTTCTTCTAAAAGACCAAAAGGCTCTACTGAAACCACTCCTGCTCAGAATCTCAGAAGTTCTAAGAGACTTAGAACTGACTCCAGACCCCTTTGATTCCTTAGTGTTGAGAACAATAAATTTTGTTTTGTTACCTTTGTAGGGTAAAGTTGTTTGAATTCTGTTTAATTTTTTTTATATATGCTTTCATCTTTACTAACCCTTTTATATGATGACAAAAAGGGGGAGAACACAGGACATTTTGATGGTTAAGTACGTACTCTGCTAATGTGTGTTAATCTTAGAACTTACATCTTAATGCTTATATTGATTATTATTTTCTAATCTGTGTTGATGGTTAAGTACGTACTCTGCTAATGTGTGGTAATCTTAGAACTTACATCTTAATGCTTTATTGCTTATTATTTTCTATTTTGTGTTGATGGTTAAGTACGTACTCTGCTAATGTGTGGTAATCTTAGAACTTACATCTTAATGCTTATATTGCTTATTATTTTCTAATCTGTGTTATTTCTGTTCTATTTTGTGAGCTATATGTTTTACATGATGAACTGCTTGTTTATTTTTCAGAACTTAGATTCTTATTCTAACGTATGCTCTGCAGGTTAGACTTAAGATTTCTGTTCTATTTCTAATGTCAGTTTTTATTCTATTCTTATGCTCTGATTATTAGAACTTAGAATGTCTTGTCTATTTCTTTTGCTAGTTCTAATATCAGTTTCTAAGAATTTGTCTTTGTTCTAAATCCCATAAATGTTTTTACTGCACCTATTCAGGGGGAGCTTAATACATGTTCTAAATTTGCTTCATGATAGATCATATGACATACTTAGAACTTAAATTTTTTTTATGCATAAAATTTAGGGGGAGCACATGTTTTATGTTTGCTAAATTTATTGGTGTTGTCATCATCAAAAGAGGGGAGATTGTTGGCTCAATGGTCAAATATTAATCTCGAGATTTTGATGATTAAAACAAAACAAATAAATTTAAATTATATTCTTTGTGCTAATAATATTTTATGCAGAATACATATGGAAAGTAATAAATGAACAAGGCAAGTCCTACAAATTCAAGGATTATGAAGGCATTCGAAGACCCTAGTGGTTAGAATTTTAGGATTCATTATAGGATAGAGAGAACATTCAATTATAAGCACAAAAATCAATTTTTCTCTCAACAAAATTATTTTTCGAAAATAGTTCTTCAAAATAAATCCTTTCGTTCCTTGATTTTACATTAAAATTGTTTTTCAAGTTCTCCTAAGATTCGAAATATTCAAATTACCTAAATCAAAGAGACTTTGTCTCTAGCAATTTTGGTAATAAGAATAAAGATCTTATGTACTTCATTTTCGAAAAAAAATTTTTAAGATCCAAGAATCTTGATTTATTTTCTTACCTAAACGAAGAAAGATCTTATTTTAATTTGTTTTGGTAAGTAAATCTTTTCCAAAAAGATTTATTCAAATAATTGCCTTCGAAAATCTTTATTTTAAAACGAAAGAAAGATTGTCTCTTATTTGCTTATCAAAAAGATAGAATATTGACTCAAAAGTTTTGGTAAGAAAGATTTTCGTATCTTCTAAATAAGGAAAGTCAATATTCTGATTTGAAAAAGAGATATTCACTTTCTAAAAATGAGAGTCACAGACCTCTTTATAAAAAGGCGTTTTCATTCTTAAAAATGTGGAAGAAAGAGTTTTCGTTTTAAGAGTATTCATCCATTGATCATATCTTTTACCTCTCAAAACTTACTCTCTACCCCCTTATTTCTTTTCATCTTTACACTTTACGTTTTATCTTTTAAAGAGAAAAGAAATTTTATAACAACTACTTTTGAAAAATAGTTATGTTTTCTAAATGATTTTCTAATCTGAAAAACTGTTTTTCTTGTGCTTATATTTGCATTTCTGTTTTTCTATTTAGATTCTGTAATCTTTAGTAGACAGGTTTTTATTTTGATAAACATTTGTGTAATAGCTTAGGTGAGAAGCTATTGTGAAATAGGTTATCAAGCGATCTTCTCCGTGTTAGAGATTCTAATATTTTGAATTGAGTCTCTGTACTTTACCAAAAACAAAAAGGGTTGAGGTTAACCAGAACCTTTGGAAAATCTAGTGGGACGAAAAGTAGATCTAGGTGTTGATCTATTGCCTTGTATTGTTGGTTTGTCTCTTACCCTTGAAAAGAGATAACATAGTTGAAGATCTCAAGATGAGTCTTGGGGAGTGGATGTAGGCGAGTTAGTGCCGAACCACTATAAATCACTGTGTTAATCTATTTATTTTCTAAAGTTTTGCTTGATAATATTTTACTCACACTTCTATTTATATTTTAGAAATGCTAAAGTTGTTAATAGTTTTGATGTTCTAAAACTGAAATAAGCTTTATCTTTTCTGAACATTAGAACTCTGGACTTCTGCTCAGTGAATATACCAAGTTCTAAACTGTTCTTCTATTTTCAGTATATTTCACTATTTGGGTTTCTAATCAGTTTTCTAAACTTGATTGAAGCTTTGTAAAGCAATTCAGATTTCAATAACTGTCTCTCACATAGTCTTTGATGATTTTCTAAACTTTATGAGGAAGTTCTAATCACAATTGCTTTCCGTCATAAAGCAGTTTTAACATTAAAATAAGACATTGTGAAGCAGTTCTAATTGATAGCTGCACTTCGCAAAGTCTTTCTATTTTCTCTGAATAGAACATTGTGAGGTAGTTCTAATCTATAACTTATTTTCACAAGTTCATTAATTTTCTGCTGCAAATAGAATTATGAGTCTTGTTTTTAAAAGTTAAATTTTTATTTTTCAGAAAACCCAATTCACCCCCCCTCTTGGGTTGTGCCATACATATACGGGACCCACATTTCAAAGCTAGGAATGAAAAATATTCATTCACCAGCTTGTGTGGAGGGGGTATTAGTCAACTAGTTATTTCTAATTCTAATTTATTTTTACTGCTGATGTAATCAACTTGCTTAGTATAAGAAAGTTTTTAGTTAGCTAAGGCAACTTGTTGGCTCACTAAGTGAGGCAGTTATTGATCTTTGTGTATAAAACCTTTACTGCTCATGAATGAAAGCTAAACTTCATTTTCCACATAATTTCTATTTGTGATAATATGTACATACACACACACGCGCGCAAAGTAAAAACAGTATACATATATATCAATTCAAAAACTAAAAGAAAAACTCTAAAAAACCAATCAAATAAAATACCTCAAATATAATTTATATATAATCAACAAAATAAATCAGCTAAAAATTAGAAATCTATGGATACTGAGAAGTGCAGCAAATATTAATAGAGAAGAAGACAAGAAAAATTGATACAAACCCGCCACCACTCATCAATGGAAGCATGAAGAACAACATAGGAGATCCGTTGGTGCTTCCTAGTAGGCCAATTACACGGAGCATGCCAAGCGATATGGGGCATCCATGTACTCATATGTTCAAGACCAAGTTTCACAAGAGCTTCATGACCAAGCGTTTAAGAAATGTTGTGTGGAACTTGAAGGCACATTTAGGCTTCCTACAATGTTGGAGGCATGTGCTGATGGTTTGGCCCGCCTGTGCTGAGTGGCACACCCTGGGGGTGCTAGAGTCTGCCTCTTGTAGCACGGGGGTGGTAGGTAGCCCCAGGACATGCTAGGGTCTTACTTGGATGTGTTTTTATCCTTTTTGCTTTATTCTCATCTTCTTTGTAAACAAACAACTTTGATTGAAAAATTGAAATACAGAATTGTTCATGCTTTGCATGTTCCTTTGCTTAGAGTGATAGTGAGAGATTGCTTCTTCTAATTGCATCAAGAATCTAGGTAAACTTATCAACTTGTTGTGGCATTATCTTGTTCTTAAATCTCGATTATTGGTGTTTCCATTTCCTTATAAACGAGGGGTGCCATAGAGGCGAATTTCATCTTGATCTTTGATCCGATCCACTCGATTAAGGGTTCTAGGAATCGTTTTCTTCGGGTTCCGTATCATTTGGTATTAGAGCCAAATCAAAGATTGAGGTAAGTTCTATCTTAGTTTTAGGGTTTGGGTTTCTTGTTCTTGATTTCTTGTTAGTTCAAAATTCTTCTTCTTGACTCTTCTTTTAGTTTTGCCTTGTTACCTTGATTTCAAAAAAAAAAAAAAACAAACCTAAAGAATCTGGAAAATTTAAGACCTTAGGACTGCCTAATTCAAAAAATATATATGGAAATTTGAGACTTTAAGCTTGCCCAATCATTTTAAACAAAATTAATTGTTGCAATTATTAGGAATTAAAAGGTATTGATCACTTTGTGGGACTGTTTAGGACTCAAACAATTCACTTGTCTCTTGCTAAAGCCTTACCCTACCTAAATTGGGTTACATTTGTGGGTTAAGGGAGGATACAAGTCAGCGCGCCCGTGCTAGACTCTGACTCTCAATTTCAGACCAAAACCTATTAGCACGCCCGTGCTTCTATCTAGCATGCCCGTGCTAGGCTCTGATCTTGTTGACGCGTGTCTTTATGCCCCCGCCTGATCCAATGATGATACGAGGATGTGGAATGAAAGGTTAATTCTATCTAGAAGTCTTTTAATCCAAGCATTTAAAGTAAATCGATTTTGAGTGTCTGGTTACGTCACGCAGCCATCAGCTGCGTGATGGCACTGTCAGCTGCGTCACGCAGCTCCAATTTGTATGATGTCACCAATGTGATGACATGGCACACGTGGCTGTGGTCCAGAAAGACAGCTGTGTCACGCAGCTATTGGGTCCGTCACGCAGCCGAGAGATGCGTGACGCAGCTATACTCTGTTGCCCTACTTCTATAAATTTATCTTTTTGGCAGCTGCGAAAGGGGATTGGAGGGGCGTCTAAAAAACACACTTTCGGCTAGGTTTTTCTCCAAAGACTCTTTTGAGTTCCTTTGAAGAAAAACAGCCATTAGATATCAATTAGGGTGAAAACAAAAATCGAAAAAAGAGAAAATCAACAGAGAAAAGGAACGAGTGTTTAAATCCTTGTTAACAAAGCTTCTGGAGTGCCTAAACCATCATTTGTTAAGGCATTTAAGCCATTCACAATCCTCAATCTAAGGATTAGGTAATTTCTTTACACTTTTTGTGTTCTTTTATTTATTTATTATTTATTTCATTACTGTTTTAGTAGTTTAATCTTAGTTAAATTGTATTTTGTTCATCCGTGGTCATTTTCGATTCCCTTAAAGCATGTTTAAATAAAAACGGTCTAAACGAACCTTTTAAAAAATAGAGCTCGGACCACAACAGCTGCGTCACGCAGCCAGTGGATCTGTAACGGATCTGGCAGATGCGTGACGGAGTTGTTCATGTCCGAAATATCGTTTCTTGACCCAGATCAGTTGCGTCACGCAACTACTAGATCCGTAACGGATCTGGCAGATGCGTGACGGAACTGTTCATGTCCAAAATTTCATTTTCATGCCCAGTAGTCTGTTTTTCCAGATTATGAACAGTTAGGTCACGCAACTATTGGATCTGTCACGCAACTGTTCTTCCAAAGAACAGCTGCGTGACGCGACTGTTCTATGATTTTGTGAACCCCTCCCCAAAATGCCATAGGCATGTGAATGCATGTGACTAAAGGAAGAAATGCACGTGAATGAATGAGTCGCCACCTTGTTTAATTGTTTTAGGGTAAACTAGGAAAAACCCTAAGTGACTCCAATTTTAATTAACCTAGTTACTAGATTAATTAGCCCAATGTCTAAGGCATGGTCTTCGAACCCGAGGTGGATCCCGAGACTATGTCATGCTGATGAAACTAGGTTATGTGATTCGACTTGCCGCCCGGGGTTAGATCCCGAACGTGCCTACGTACTTCCGTTTGAATGGAAGATCAAAGTCAACGTAGTTCGATAGGCCTCTTCGAGAGGGCTTTAGATGGAATGCTTTATGCATGAGTGTGTGTATGCTTTGTGCATTTTGTTTAGGCATTTTGCCAAAAAGGTTGAAGGATTTAGGCACTTGGTGCCAAAATGTTGATTTTGAGGCTTTTAGCCAAAAGAATTTAATTTGGGCTTATTCTTGCCAAAAGATTGATTTTTAAGGCATTTGTACCAAACGAATTGTTTTAAGGCTTTTAAAGCCAAAATATTGGTTTAGGCAATTAATTTGCCAAATGATGCTAATTGGGCGATTGTCGCCAAAGTTGATTGATTTAAGGCAGTTTATTTGCCAAAAAAAAATTGTTTGAAGGCTTTTAGCCAAAGAAATTTAATTTAAGCGATTTGTCGCTAAAAAGGTTAATCTTCACTTATAGGCAATTTGTTTGCCTAAAGTGATTAATTAAATTGAAATATAGGCAATTTATTGCCATAATAAAAAAAGTGTTTAATTAGGGCCTTTTAGTCACAATTATTGATTAATTAGACTTAAGCCAAAACTTGTTCGAAATAAAGGCAATTTCACCATAGTTATTGATTAACTAGGCTTTTAGCCAATATTGTCGAATTTAAACTTTAATACCACGATCATTAATTAACCGGGCATTTAGCTTAAATTTATTTAATTGAGGCAATTTATTTGCCTAGTTAATGGTATGAATGCATTTATGCAGTTATAGAATTTAAGAGGAGTAGAAAAGAAGCATGCATGAAATGCTAAAATTAAAAAAAAACAGAGTTTAGTTTTGCGTACCTGATTTAGTCGACGGCCACTTCTTAACTCCAGGTTAAGCTCCTCGTTAAGGGAAATTAATTAATTTAATTTTAATGACCACTTAACAAAGAAAGAAAGCAATAAAAGCTAAATTAAAATGCAAAAAAGCAGTAAAGAATTCGCAAGGAGCGAGAGGGAGAAGGAGCGTCCGTCAACACAGACTGAGTGAGGAAAAAAGGAGGCCCGAGGCCTGTATTTATAGGCGCAAAACGGACTGTTTCCGGTGGCTGGGTCGCCGGATGGACCGCCGGCTCGGCGGCCCGCCCGGCGGCCGGGCCGCCAAGTCTCGGCAGCCGGGCTGCCGGCGGAGCCGCCGGATCGGCGGCCCTCCCGGCGGCCGGGCCGCCGGGTCTCAGCGGTCGGGCCGCCGGGTCTCGGCGGCCCGCCCGGCGGCCGGGCCGCCGGTTCGTCGGCGGCCTGCCCGGCGGCTGGGCCGCCGGGATGGGCCGCCGGCTCGGCGGCTGGGCCGCCGACTCGGCGGCCTTCCCGCAGCCAAGCGCCGGTCTTTCGGCGGCTGGGCCGCCGGGTCGGCGGCCTTCCCGGCGGCTGAGCCGCCGGGATGGGCCGCCGGCTCGGTGGCTGGCTCCGGTGGCTGAGCCACCGGGGCAGGCAGGTTTATTCCGGGGGCTTTTCCGGGAGTTCCGGACCTCCAAAAAATATTCCGAGACCAGTTCCGAGATCCTCGTAATTTTCCGGACGTTTCAAGTACCATATTGGCATATTTCCGATGAACTTTCCGAAAGGCCTCCGGTCCGGCCGGACTGTTCGCAGTCCGGAAGAAAACAGGCTTTTGAGCCTCAAAATTTGAGTGTTCACAGTTGCCCCCCACCGGCAACCATAAAAATGATTTATGGGCGTCGGTGGTTGTTTGAAGACCAAATTTTAGAGGCGAAAATCAGACGCGTCCGGAAGACCTGCCTTTTAGCCTTTTCCTTATAAATAGCTTAAGAATTCATTTTTCATTCATTCCAAACTTTCAAAAAAAACAAAGAGCTTCTCCAATTCTCTCAACTTTCTCACCATGGCAGGCTATAGCAGTGATGAAGACCTTCTGGAGTCTCTGGGGATCTCCCTTGATGATGCCAATCTGGCGGTGGAAGCTGATACCCACGCCTCCGTGACCGGCATCTTTGCCCAGGTAAGCTCATTTCTCATTTATTTATTTGGGCCTTGGGCCAAAATGTGAATTTTTATTGGGCCTTTAGGCCAAATTGTGATTTTTTGGGCCTTAGGCCAAAGGGGAATTTTATTGGGCCTTAGGCCAGATGTGATTTTTTTTTTTTTGGGCCTTAGGCCAAAATGTGATTTTTTTGGGCCTTAGGCCAAACAATGAATTTTATTGGGCCTTAGGCCAAATGTGAATTTTATTGGGCCTTAGGCCAAATGTGAATTTTTTGTTGGGCCTTAGGCCAAATTGTGATTTTTTGGGCCTTAGGCCAAAATTGTAATTTTTTGCTCATTATGTTTATCAGTATGCATGCTAGGAAAGCACTAAGATATTACCCTTAGTAAGGAACCGAGGAGTAACTCTTAGGTCATTTTACCTTTTAGGATTGCCGTATTAAGTTGGATGTCGGCGAGAGTTCAATAGCTGGAATTCCGCCCGAAATTCTTGATTACAGCCACCCGGTGGGTGCAATTATCCGCCCGTCTTATCTGGGTTATCTAAGACACCTTGACATGGCTCGGAACAATCACAAGGAATTATTGGGTGCTTTGGCCGAGAGGTGGTGGGACACTACCAACACCTTCCACTTTTCTTGGGGCGAGCTGACAATGACTCCTACGGATTTTTCTGTGATTTCCGGGATCCCTTTCGGAGTTCGACCGATTGAGCTGTATGATGATTGGAGGTCTGAGATCTCCTCTGACCGAATGTTGGAGTTGATTGGGCTGGACCTGCCCCGGATTGTCGAGCCTGGCACGGTTTCTCCCGCGTTGAGCATTTCTAGGCGCTGGTTATCCCTCCAGGCCCCTGACATCTATGCTAGATTTGGGCGGGGAGAGTTGACGGCTACTCAGGTAGCCAGATTTACCTTGCTGCTATTATTTGCTTCGACCTTCTGGTCCAACAGAAAAGAGAGATTTAACCCCTCTATCTTGAAGAGTTTGGAGAATCTGGCCCATTTAAAGGAGTATGACTGGGCTGGTGCTATTCTGAGCCGCACGTATGATGATATGTGTGCTCTGAGTCGAGGTCACTGCAAACTCAGCGGAACTTACTACTTCTGGGAGGTAATGTAAGGAACATTCTCCTTTTCCTACATCTGGATTTTTCTTTTTTCACTGACTCTTCTTTTTTTTTCTTTCTTCTTTTACACAGACTTGGGCATTCGAATACTTTCCTTACACTCGCCCCGAGCTGCTTCAACCTGACCTTGAATTGGGGCTGGCACCTTTGGCTTGGAGATGGTACAAATCACGTCTTCATGCTGTTCGGCGCAAGAAATCGCTGAAGGAACTGAGAGCCTTCTTTGATACATGCTCTTTGGAACTGGTATGTGCTTTAATGATTTTAGATATGTTAAATAAAAATGATTTATTAACATAAAAATCTTGTAGGCTGAAGTGGGGCCAATGACTGCCCGTCTACAGAGCTGGATTCAGGCTGATTCTGGCTTCCAGCGGTCAGACACTTTGACTCAGCGGAGGGTGGTTCTGTCGCATCCATTCTTACGCCGATATTACTTGGGCGAAAGAGTGGACATCCAAATAAGAGGCTGCCGTTCTGTCCCTTATCCCCCTCCCACTGACATGCGAGCGGGCAAACAGATGGTGCTCACTGCTACTCATACCGAGGGCATTCCATACTTGGAATTCGTTATGGAGGGAGATTATGATGAATTCTGCCGCATTACTTTAATGCAGCCCATTGGATCTCGTCTTGATGATTTCCAAGGACCGGCTCCTTCTCAGCCGTTCGGCACTCGTTCTTCCCGAGCTTCGGGTCCTTCAACTAGGACTCCAAGGAGGAGGCCTGTGACTGATCCTACTTCTTCTACTCCGGTTGGGGGTTCTTCGCAGGCCGGGCCTAGCCGACCGGCAGGCCCTTCTAGGGCTCCTCGGGCCATTCTGGAGGCTACCAGGCCGCTTCATCCGGATCTGGTTAATCTCCGCCTACCCTACAGTATTTCCCACTTTGTACCCGACGGCCCTCCAGCTACTCGAGAAGTCTCCCTGGAGGGTGTGGATCGCCTGGCTCTTCCTTCCGAGGACATTACTGAGGTAAAACCTGATACATCTCTCACAAAAAGGATTTGTAAGAGCTTTGATATTGACTCGTGTCTTTCTCTGTATAACTTTCAGGTTCCTGTCGGGTTGGTTAATCAGATGATGGAGCTGATTCTTGGATTGCAGCAAGAAGTGGCTGTGGCCTGGACTCAGATGGCCTTTGATGATCAGAGGAGGAGGAGGCCCCGCCGCTGATAGCTTCTGCTCTACCTTTTTATTGCTGTACTGAACTTTTGTCTGTACCTGCACTTGATATGTATCTTGTACTGAACTTTTGTACCTGCACTTGATATGTATCTTGTACCGAGCTTTATCTGTACCTGCACTTGATCAGTACTAACAAAACTTGACAAAAAAAAACATGTATGCATGGTTTATTAGGTCTGAGAGGAAAAGAGAGAAAAAACAAAAAGGATTTTATTTCAGTTTCTCTCTCTTTTTTTTTTTTTTTTTTTTTTTTTTTTTGGGGCCGGCGGCTGGCCGCCGGGTGGGGCCGCCGGCTCGGCGGCCGGGTCCGGCGGCTGGCCGCCGGGCTGGGCCGCCGGCTCGGCGGCCGGTTTCGGCGGCTGGCCGCCGGGCTGGGCCGCTGGCCCTCGGCGGCTGGGCCGCCGTTCCGGGCCGCCGGCTCGGCGGCTGGGTTGCTGACTCGGCGGTCGGGCCGCCGGGCCGGGCCACCGACTCTGAATTTCCTTCTATAAAAGCTGGATTTCAGCCCCTTTTTTTTCTCTTCTCGAATTCTGTGCCAGAAAAAGTCCAATTTCGGTCAGTTTTTATTATTTTTTTTATTTTTTATTATTATACTTTTTTTTATTTTTATTTTTCAGTCTTTCATTATTTTTATTTATTTATCATTTTTCTTTTTAGGAAAGATAACATAAAACAAGAAAGAAAAGAACAATGAATCCCTTCTATAACCATAGCATGCACAGCTGGACTAGGAGTCTCTCCAAAGTTGAAAAGATCAATCTGGGGAGGTACGGTCTTTCTCCTGCCATTACTCTCAGAGGTGTGGTAATTGATTGGGATTTTTTGAGGGCCTGCATTAGATTTTGGGACCCCGAGGCCCACGTTTCCCGGTTCGGGGCCATGATGGAAGAGATGTGCCCTCTTTTTGAGGAGTTTTGTGCCATTGTGGGATGTGACCCTAATGCCCCTTTGGTCAGGCATGAGATAAAAGCTGGGTATATTAGATCGTTTGAGACCCTGTTTCGATTCAGCCGGCCCCAAGCTAGAGCTATGATCGTTAATGACCAGAAAGCGATCCTGCTGCCCCTGATTGATGAGTTCTCAGAGGCTCAACCAGATGACCCAAACCGGATGAGGCTGAGGATGCGGGCTTTAGTTTTCTGTTTGTTGGCTGGCTTCTTGTTTAACCGGGATCCAGGCTTCGGGGATCTGCGCCTTTGTCCCATGGTTTGGCAAATGGAAGACATGGGTTGCATCGGTGGTCTCGTACTGGCAGAGACTATTAGGAGCCTCGACAGGGCTGCTTTAGGGTTTGAGGAATGGACAGTCTCTCCCATCATTCTCCAGGTATTTCCCTTTACTACCTTTCCCATTTCCTTTTCCTTTTATTATTTCATTGTAATAGAAAGGATCCATTACTCAGGTATGGTTGAGGGACCATCTCCAAGTGGTTGCCGCTCCTACTCTTTTACCCTACAATCCTTCTCAGTATCGTACCCGGAGGATCTTAATCACACGCCCTTCTACTGATGCATGGACTTCATGGCTGATTGAGTTGGGCCCCGATGAGATATTGTGGTTCGTTCCTTGGTACAATGTTACCCGTTTCATCCAGGTCAGCTTTCGCCATTCTCGGGTTTATCTTCTGGGCCTCACCCATTGTACTTGGTACTGCGCTTTGCGCGTTTTAAGACAAATGGGGATAGATCAAACTGTTCCGGTTATAGATGACTTTTCAGCTGATTCGGCCATCACTCCAGGTGTTACCCGAGCTGTCCTTAGGGCTTGGGTAAGAGATCATCAAATGGTTAGGCCTTTGCCTAACCCTGCCAGTGTTCAGACTTCTCCTGAGTATCGGGCTTGGTTTATTACTACTGTCTGGCCAATTGAGAGACCAAGGAGGACTGCACTGCTGAGCGTACTCGAAGGTTGGGTTCAGGCTGATGCTGAGGATGAGGTTGGGACTGGTGAGGAGATTATGTTGGCTCCTCGGACCGGCGAGGCTGGGCAGATAGGAGACTCAGAGGATGCCGCCCCGCGGAGGCGACGGGATGCCTAGACTTCTATAGGCTTTTTGGACTTTCATTGTTGTTTGATCTTTATTTGGGATTTTGGATTTTTGGATGTATGTTTTATACTTTTGTCTTGGACTTAGCTTTATTTTGGATTCCTTCATTTTCTTGACTTTATTGCTTAAATTGAGAATGTTGTTTAGCTTTCCAATCATTTTCCAACTTTATTTATTTAAGCTCTAATTTTTGCCTAAACCGCCCTTTCGGGTTTTCAGCTTAGCGAGCTACCCACTTTTGCCTAAGCTGCCCTTTCGGGTTTTCAGCTTAGCGGGCCCCGACTTTTGCCTAAGTCGCCCTTTCGGGTTTTCAACTTAGCGGGTTTTTTCTTATTTTCCTTTTTCTTTTTTTTTTTTTTGGCAAAGAAGCATGAAATTTGTGAAATGACGATTTTTTTTTACTAATGCTTAGACCGCACCCAATGAGGGTTGCCTACATATCTCCGATATATAATTTCTTTTTTCCAAAGAGAATCAGGCCTAATGTAGTTCATTTACATCATGCAATGATTACACATAATATCTTTTCAACTGATCTAAATTACATGGATTTGTAAATTCCAAACCATCTAAATCAGTCAAGACGACGGCTCCGCCGGATAATATCTTCTTCAACACATAGGGCCCGGCCCAATGAGGACGGAACTTCCCACGTGGGTCTATGATTGGCTGTCTAATTTCTTTCAGAACCAAACAACCTTCTTCGAGTTTCCGATTTTTAACCTTTTTATTAAAATGCCGCGCTATTCTCCTTTGATAAACTTGAGTCTGGTGGATTGCTCGCAATCGCTTTTCGTCCATACCCAAGAGTTGCATATGATAGTTCTCGGCCCAATCTGCTTCGCTGATCTGGCTCTCTCGGATAATTCTTGCCGACTGAACTTCCAGCTCAATAGGCAGCACTGCTTCCATACCATACACTAAGGAATACGGGGTTGCCCCGGTGGGCGCTCTGATGGAGGTCCTGTATCCCCACAAGGCAAATGGTAACTGTTCGTGCCATGCCCTATGCTTCTGCACCGTCTTCTGCAAAATGACTTTTATGGCCTTGTTTGCAGCCTCAACAGCCCCGTTTGTTTGTGGATGGTAGGGAGAGGATTTATGATGCTGGATCTTCTTTCGCTTCAGCAGGTCTGAAAACTCGTTTTGAAAATGAGATCCATTATCAGTGATAATCTCGAATGGTGTTCCATACCGACAAAGGATGTTGGTACGAACGAACTGTGCTGCCTTCTTGGCATTCAAAACCGAATAGGAGGCTGCCTCGATCCACTTTGTGAAATAATCAACAGCAACCAGGATAAATTGGTGGCCATTAGAGGCCTTCGGATGGATCTTTCCAATTATGTCTATGCCCCAAGTTGCGAAAGGCCATGGCGAGGCTATGGGATTCAGATTGATCGGAGGCTGCCTTTGCAGTTTAGCGAAGATTTGACACTCGTGGCATTTCCGTGTGTGCCTCACACAATCTTCGTTCATAGTTGACCAGTAATAACCCAGGTTCATAATTTTCCGAGCCAGGGCCATCCCATGCATGTGTGGACCAGATTCCCCATTATGTAAGGAATCCATGATGGTTTGAGCCTCTTCTTCGTCTACGCACTTCAGGTGCAAGCCATTCCAACTTCTTTTGTACAGAATTCCCTCAGTAAGGAAATATCCAGATGCTAACTGTCTCAATGTCCGTTGATCAGTTTTAGTGGATCCCTCCGGATAGGCTTCACTCTGAAGATAATTCTGTATATCCCAGTACCAAGGCTTGTCATCCACCAAATTCATAACGTGTGCTGGCTGTTTCTGTAGCCGGACTGTCAGAGGTCGAATGACTTGGTCTCCCTCTACATTAACCATGGAGGCCAAAGTAGCTAGGGCATCGGCAAACTGATTCTTGGCTCGCGGCAGGTAGTGGAACGATAACTCTTCAAACTGTTGAGCCAATTCGTCCAAACGTTGTAGGTAAGGAACCAAACGTTCTTCTTTAATCTTCCATTTCCTTAGGGCTTGGGAGACTATTAGGTTGGAATCTCCGAAAACCCTGAGGAATTTTATTCCCTTTTCAAGGGCCGCTTCTAACCCCTTGATGCAAGCTTCATATTCGGCTTCGTTGTTGGTGCAAGCGAAATCTAGTTTAACTGCAATTGGGATGTATTCTCCACAAGGAGTTTTGAATACAACTCCAACCCCATTTCCATGATAGTTCGAAGCTCCATCGAAGTACATCTCCCAGGCTTCGCTTTCCAAGCTTAACAAGTCCTCATCGGGAAATTCCACCTCCGGCATTTGGTCTTCGAACGGTAATTCCGCTAATTGATCAGCTAAGGCTCCGCCCTTCACTGCCTTTCTTTGTACAAATTTCAGGTCATAGGCTGCGAGCACTGACACCCACTTAGCCATCTTACAGTCTAGAACCGGCCTCTCCATAAGGAATTTCAAGGGGTTCGATTCAGAAATAACGTGCGTAGTGTAAGATGAGAGGTAATGCTGCAGCTTTGTACATGCCCAGACCAGAGCCAAACACAGCTTCTCTATTTTATTATATTTCAATTCGTATTCTAGCATCCTCTTGCTGAGGTAATACACAGCATTTTCTACCCTTGTATCTTCTGCTTGCTGAGCTAACATTGCACCCATAGCTTTGTTTTGCAGGGTACCCTAGCACGAATCAGGTGTTTTTTCTTTAAGAATGCTTGAGGAGGAGATTTGAACTTAATTGACAAATTTGATGAAAACTTTTAAATTTGTTGATTTATCTGCACGATTGAGAATCCTTTTCTCCATTGCATAAAAAATGAATTTCAAATGAATTTCTTCTCTCTCTGTTCAAACTTCTGAGTCTGGATAGCAAGTAGCGCTGATCGGCAGGTCTCATTGATTATGTCGACGGATAGCCAAAGCGTCCTCCCCGTTACCGCAAACCGCCCCTAATCCTTTTGGGGGTGGCCCATGAGTATGCGTACCGTTGGACCCACGCGAAACTCTTTGTTTCACATGTGGTTAGGTATATCCTTACTCAAGGTTCAAGGGTCCCTTAATAAGCCAATCCTCTATTTGTGTCATAGCCTATAGAACCTACCCTTTAGGACTGTATGCACCCAATGATGCTGAATCATTCCATTAAAATGAATTATGTTGTGATGTTGTGCGCATTCACGCATTCATCTCGCACTTCACAAAAAAAAAAAACATTCCATTTTAAAGCTGGAAAATCACATTTTGGTCCCTGAGACCTGGAAAATTACATTTTGGCCACAGAGGCCCAAGAATTCCCCCATCTTGGCCCCAAAGGCCCAAAAATTTCCAATTTGGCCCCAAAGGCCCAAAAATTTCCAATTTGGCCCTAAAGGCTCAAAAACTCACATGTTGGCCTCAAAGGCCCAAAAATTCACATGTTGGCCCCAAAGACCCAAAATTCACAATTTGGCCACAAAGGCCCAGAAATTCACATTTTGGCTCCTAAGGTTCAGAAATTCACAATTTGGCCCCAGAGGCCCAAAAATTTTCAATTTGGCCCCGAAGGCCCAAAAATTCTCAATTTGGCCCTTGAGGCCCAAAAATTCCCAATTTGGCCCCTGAGGCCCAAAAAATTCTCAATTTGGCCCCAGAGGCCCAAAAAAATCTCAATTTGGCCCCGAAGGCCCAAAAATTCTCAATTTGGCCACAAAGGCCCAAAAGTGTGCATTTTGGCCCTTAAGGCCCAAAATTTTTTCTTTGAGAACTTAGGGTCTTTCAAAAAGTCGAGGTGTCCAGCCCTAAGCACTCTACCTTACATATCACATCCCATTGGGTCCTATCCTAGGAGACCTAGCATACCAACATTACCCTACCTCACACTATCTCACATACCCTATGAAAACACCTTATATAGGATAGTCTAATCGTTTTGACTATGTCCTTTCACAGGTGCCCAGGATCAAAGTGCCCACATCTGTGCTAGCTACACCTACAGTACGATCACCAGCTTCACCAGCTTCACCAGTTACACCAGTTTCGCCTACAACTTCGACAGCTTTACCTACACCAATGGCATCGCTTGCTGATATCCAAACCCTCATTGAACAGCTGGAGGTCAGAATGGAGGCCAGAATGGAAACCAGAATGAATGAGGCCCTGGCCGCCCAAAGGGCCACCCTGATAGCTGAATTGGGTAATGGGAATGGTAATGGAAATTCGGCCGGGGGAAGTGGACCTGCTGCCTCCAATCAGGGTCCTGCTGCTGAACCAACAAACCCCACCCTAAACCTAGATGATGTGCCATCCAAAACTGCTTCTGAGCTAGAAGCTCAGAAAATGAGAGAAAAATTGGAACTCTTGGAAAGGTCAATCACTGCCCTTAAAACACACAAGGAAGTGGTGGACATGGACTCCTTGTCCTTGTTCCCCCAAGCGAGACTGCCAACAAAATTCAAAATGCCAAACATGGATAAGTTTGATGGAACCACTTGTCCCAAAACGCATCTGAAAATGTATGTGGGTGCCCTCAACTCGTTTGGCCTGAACAGCGAGCTCCTTGCTCAGTTGTTTCAGCAATCTTTGACTGGTGCTGCATTAAGATGGTTTGTAAGCTTGGATCGTTCCAAAATGAAGAATTGGGAGGACATATGCAATGCTTTCAACATGCAGTACCATTATAATACCGAAGTGGATGTTACCCGGAGGGAGCTGGAAACCACTAAACAAAAGAACAATGAGCCCTTCTCCTCGTTCCTTTCGAGGTGGAGAGCCAAAGCTGCTCAAATGATCAACCGACCCTCTGAACAGGAACAAGTTGACATAATAATCAAGAATTTACTGCCTGTCTACCAGTCACAGCTTCAAACACAGTACTTGCCTACATTCCAATCGCTCATTGCGACTGCAACTAAGGTGGAAGACTTAATCCAGTTGGGTCAACTCAAAGAAGACTCATACAAGAAGCAGAATCATGCTGGACTTTGAAAAACCGCCTACAAGACCTGGTTGACAATGGGTCCATCATCCCCAAGAGCAAGCTGAACATCAACCAATCCCTTGCCTAACCATGGGCTTAATGCAAAAAAAATTTTGCTGAACAAGAATCGTTCGATCCTTTCGAACTTTTCTTAGAAATGAGAAGGTTGAGATCAAACTTCCAAAAGAACAAAGGAATTGTTCAAGACCAACAACAACATGTCTGATCGATTGAAGCATCGAGAAGAACAAAGTCACTACAGTCAATCCAATCGTAGTCCATCACAGTCCACCTAGAGTCTATCTTTTAGGGTCTAGTTTTTTCTTTTCATTTTCATTTTCATTTAGTTCAAATTTGTAAATCTAAGTGTCTTTTGTACACAAATTTTATCTTATCAATAAAAAGGGATCAGTTTACGTTCCAATCATGTTTATACTCTTTCCCTATCTTTTCCTGTGAAAGCACAAAAAAAAAATTGAAAAAAAATATAAAAAAAATTTTGACAAAAAAAGATAATAAAAATTGGCAAAGAAAAATGCATTCCTCCTTTCATTTGCTCTGCATCAATCAAAGCTGGGGGCATCCTAAGAAGCACCGTCAAAAGGGAAGTTTTGAAGGGTAATCATGGAAAGGATCCAGCAAAAGGTACACAAGACTTCAAACAGTACCGAGGCGAAGCCGATTGAAGGGGTTAGGGCTAGAATGGTTTCTCCGAAAACCCAGGAATGGAAGATGCTCCGACAGAGAGGTGTCTGAATTTTGAGCTTAAAAGCGACAGAATAAAGAAGTTATGTTTGGAATTGGGTTGGGTCTGCACGAAGTCGCAATGCTATCCATACACTACTCAAGTCATCTCAGAATCAAGTTGCCTCGAAATTCTTTATGGAGAGGCTGCTTCTAAGCAAGCAAAAGGAAAAACGGGACAAAAAGAACCCTTGGTCAAAAGGAATCAAACAAGCAAAAGAAAAAAAGGGTCAAAAGGAACTTCTGCACAAAAGAAAGAAGTCAAGGACAAAGCTACAGGAAATCAAGTTGTCTAAAACAGGTCAACTGCAAGCTCTCCATTAAATTCAAGCCCATCAAGGGTAGATGACCAATCATTTCAGCCATAAGGACAAAGACCAAGCGGCTGCTCACATTTTGAAAAAGCAAGTTAAAAGAAGCAGTCATTTCCACGAATTGGATGACAACAAACACCTTGAAAATCAAGCGCCAGGCATGGCACAAGTGCAAGTGTCCTTATAAACAAGGACCATTTCTCAAAACAAGGAAAAGGAAGAATCTCCTCAAAATTCCTTATGGAGAGGAGAACCATTAAGGAAATAAGTATCAAATTCAGAGGAAGATGAAGTCTAAGAAAAGGAATCAAATTAACCTCAAGAATTCAAACATGGCGAAGCCACAAACTCAAAGCATAAAAGCTTCTTCAACACTCAAGCCACTCAAGTTACCACCACAATGTGGGTATTCAAAACTCTTTGTGATGAATACAAGTCATATTTCAGTCAACCAGTGGTAAAACCACTACAACAACAAAGTCAGATTCGCCTAGGGTCATCACTATCATACGAGCTCAAGTCAATAAGTTGATTCAACATCATCAAGCCGGGAAGGAATCCCACAAAGACATCCAGTCGAGAATGAATCCCGCAAAGACATCCAGTCGGGAATGAATCCCGTAAAGACATCAAGTCGGGAAGGAATCCCGCGAAGAAATCAAGTCAGAAATGAATTCTGCCTCAACATCAAGTCGGGAAGGAATCCCGCAAAGACATCAAGCCGGGAAGGAATCCCGCAAAGAAATCAAGTCAGAAATGAATTCTGCATCGACATCAAGCCGGGAAGGAATCCCGCAAAGACATCCAGTTGAGAAGGAATCCCGCAAAGAAATCAAGTCAGAAATGAATTCTGCATCGACATCAAGCTGGGAAGGAATCCCGCAAAGACATCCAGTCGGGAAGGAATCCCGCAAAGACATCCAGTCGGGAAGGAATCCCGCGAAGAAATCAAGTCAGAAATGAATTCTGCCTCAACATCAAGTCGGGAAGGAATCCCGCAAAGACATCAAGTCGGGAAGGAATCCCGCAAAGAAATCAAGTCAGAAATGAATTCTGCATCGACATCAAGCCGGGAAGGAATCCCGCAAAGACATCCAGTCGGGAAGGAATCCCGCAAAGAAATCAAGTCAGAAATGAATTCGGCATCGACATCAAGTCGGGAAGGAATCCCGTAAAGACATCAAGTCGGGAAGGAATCCCGCAAAGACATCAAGCCGGGAAGAAATCCCGCGAAGAAATCAAGTCAGAAATGAATTCTGTATTAATATCAAGTCGGGAAAGAATCCCGAAGAAATCAAATCGGAAATGAATTCCACAATCAGCATTAAGTCGGAATTGAATTTTGCCCCAACAGCAAGTCGAAAATAAATTCCGCACCAAGACGGAAAGGAATTTCGCACTATCGTCGAGACGGAGATGAATTCTGCACCAGCCGAGCACGAAGTTCGCATCCCAGAAGGAACTATGAAAGACCTGATTCTCCCCATCCCCCGAAGAGTTCTTGGAGATACGTAGGCAGCCGCAAAGGCACGGTCACAAATGTAAGTTTGCATCATAAATAGCATTTTCTCTTTGCCAATATAAAAAATAAAAAAAAAATAAAAAAAAGAGAAGAAAAGAAAAATAAAAGCTGGAGTTGAAAATCCGAAAGGACGGCTTCAGGCAAGAATTGAGCCCGCTAGGCTGAAAACCCGAAAAGGCGGTCTAGGCAAAAGTTAGGGCAAAGAGCCTGCTAGAGTCGAAAACCCGAAAGGGCGGCTACTAGGCAAAAGTTAAGGCAGAAAAAAAAAGGTGCTTTCATGAATTCTTTTAGAGAGTCCATTTTTGTAGGATTAACAGCAAAGTATGTCCTTAAAAAAAAAAAAATTCCCTTTCAAAGGTCTCCTTGGAAGTATATAAATCATTTTTTTCAAGAATCACTGAGTTCCTTCGAGTCAAAATTCACTACAAGAAAAATTTGATTCTTTAAATCGAGTCTCCAATGAGTCTCTAAAATCAAATCTCCATCACCAGTCGTCATTCCACAACGAGTCACAAAAATCGAGTCATTCTCAAAAGTCCATTTTGAAAGTGTCACTCTTTGAGTCATTCCTCGAAAAAAAAGAGAGAGAGAGGAAAATGTCAATTCAATTCCTGGGGTTTCCAAAACAACCCTAAAAATGTCAAATATAATCGTTGAGAGGTAATTCTTTAATACTTCGTCTCCACTCGGACCATCGATCCTTTCAGACGAACGATGTCATCCACGTTGTCTGTTTCCTCGAGTCATATAAGTGGCTTTGTTCTCTTTGATTCCTCAATCGATTGGACGGGTACAATACCAATGTCTTGAAGTATTCCATGGTCAGCACCATTCTGGGGGCAAGAAGTGATAAGAACCATCACCATTCTCCCATCACAGAAGTAATCACGGAATTTTTAGTCTTTCATTAAGAAGAAATTCTATGTCAGCTAATAAGGGCATCAACTCTCTCAAGCAGGGGGCAAAATCCTCCAAGTACTGTAATCTTGTGCACCACTATTGCTGGGTCAATTCCCGTGATGTCACTCGCTTTCCACATGAAGCAATCAGCAAATTTCTTCAAACATTCACTGACATGTTCCCTGTTCATACAATCAGATGCAATGTATGTGTATTTATTTTCCTCTTTGCCAATCATTATTTTTTCTTTTTCATCTTTTATTTCATTTATTTGATTATTACTTTTGCTTGGAAATGCTTGGAAAGATAGACACGCAGGGTAATCAAGAATTTGCAAGCCTTTATTGATTATGACGGAATCGTCTTCAAAGATTACATCAAATTTGAAATCTGGATCCTCTAGATCCGAAAGGGACGACTCAGAACTAGACTCTGACTCGATTTCAGACTCGGGGTCAGACTCAGACTCAATACAGGATTTGTTTACAGAGGGAGGTACTAGGTTTGACTTGGGAGGGGGTTTGTCAGCAGTGTGCTCCTTCTCGGCGTACCAATTGTCAAGAGGTCCTTCGCTCGGCTTGATCAGGTTGCACAAGTCTTGATTCCCATCACTTCCGGTGATAACTGCAACCTCATCAAAGAGATTAGGCTGCATGAAGTCTTCTGCCTCCAGCTCGGTTACTATCTCGGGCTTGTTGCCCCAAACATCCGAGAATATTTCTATCCCAGGCAGCATCTTCTTAACGGTTGGGCAGCAAAAGGGCTCCCGGAAGCCACAGTAAGGAACTGCTTCTCTGAGATTGCAGAAGTAGCTGTTCAGAGTCAATAAGTAAGGCCGCATCTGTACATTCTCTTCCTTCCTCTTCGGGTCCTCTCAGCACGGTCCTCATCAGTGGGCTCATAACCCAAACCATAGGTCCCTTCATTCACTGGACATTCCCAGGCTTGCAGTGCAGGATACTTCTTCCCGGACCTTGCCATAATCATTCCTGGAAGGTAGGACATTTTCAACATTAGAGGTACCATGCAGTTTATTTGCACTGTCCCGAAATCAAAGAGAATTCGAGAGCTTGCAGTCTTTCCCTCTATAAATTGTACAGTGTCGTATTGAAATCCAGAAAGGGGTAAATTGGCAGTCTCAGGGTTAACCTCAAAGAGAGGCTGGCCCTTTGGCCTTTTGAGCTGACTGTAGTCATCCCCCTGTATGGTGATAACTTTGTCTTCATAGGGAAACTTGACCTTTTGGTGCAGGGATGAGGACACCGCCTTAGTATGATGTATCCATGGCCGACCCAGGAGCAGGTTGAAGCTAGTTGGTACATCAATTACCTGGAATGGGACTTCCATCACTGCTGGCCCGACAGTTAACTTCAGTGTGGCAACTCCCAACACTTCCCTTCGGGTACTGTCATAGGCCTTTACTATCTGATCAGAGGGGGTGAAATCTGTTTCTTCTAACCCCAAGCAACTGGCTACCCTTAGTGGGCAGACATTCAGAGCTGACCCATTGTCAACGAGAACCATGGGCACAGTTTTGTCTCTGGTCTGGACCGTGACATACAGGGCATTATTATGACTGCCCCCTTCCTTAGGCAAATCCTCGTCAGAAAACCCGATGCTTTGTACTTTGGCTGATTGGGTAAGGGTGGATACTAGTACTTCAGGGCTAATCTCCACTGATGTCTATAATTGGCTCAAAGCCTTGCAGAGAGCTTGGCGATGAGGAAAGGATGATGCCAAAAGTTCCCAGATTGACACCCTAGCTTGTGTCTTTTTCAATTGTGAGAGTACTGGGTCCTCCTTCGGCTCCTTTACCTTCTGATAGGGTTTATTCTGGATTTTATCCAAGACCAACGGTTCGTACTGCCTCCCGCTCCTGGTAATGGCATCGACTTCTTCGCTTAGGTCATTCAAATCCAAGACACAGATGTTGTTCATTTCAAGGAACAGTTTGAAAGGATCGATTGGTTCCTGGTCAGTCATAATAGCATTTATCCCATGATTTGGCAAAGGATTAGTGCTAATGTTAGGCTTACTCCTCGGAATGATCGAGCCATTGTCTACTAGGTCCTGGATGCAGTTTTTGAGTGTCCAGCAGGCTTCGGTCTTGTGCCCGTATCCCTGATGATACTCGCAATATTCATCTGCCTTGTAGTTTCTTGGCAATGGATTGGGAGGTGGCCTTGCTTCTAGAGGCTTGATATAGTTGGCCTTGACAGCCTCTCTAAAAACCAAAAGGATTGGCATTCCAAGGTCAGTGTATGTTCTTCTCGACTGATTACCGTTCCTCATGTTCCCCACACGTAATGGGTTAGTGGGGGTGATGCTTGCCACTTCGTGGACTTTGCTAGCTTGGCTAGGCTTCTTGTATTTAGAGGTTCCTGAGTCATCTTTCAGTTGCCCTATTTGGATCAGATCTTCCACCTTTGTAGCAGTGGCGATGAGCGACTGGAACGTTGGTAGGTACTGGGTTTGCAACCGTAGTTGGTAAACAGGCTGCAGGTTTTTTATTATTATATCGACCTGCTCCTGCTCAGAAGGCCGATTAATCATCTGGGCAGCCTTGGCCCTCCACCTCGTAAGGAACGAGGAGAAAGGCTCATTATTCTTCTGCTTGGTGGTCTCTAACTCTCTTCGAGTAACATCCACCTCCATATTGTAGTGGTACTGTGAATTGAATGCATTACAGATATCCTCCCAGGTCTTCATCTTAGACCGATCAAGGCTAACAAACCATCTTAATGCAGCACCGGTAAGAGATTGTTGGAACAACTGAGCAAGGAGCTCACTGCTCAATCCGAATGGGTTTAGGGCACCCACATACATTTTCAAATGTGTTTTAGGACAAGTGGTTCCATCAAACTTGTCCATGTTGGGCATTTTGAATTTAGTTGGTAACCTGGCTTCGGGGAACAAAGACAAAGAGTCCATGTCCACCACTTCCTTGTGGGTCTTCAGGGCAGTGATAGACCTTTCCAGCAGTTCCAACTTTTCCCTCATCCTTTGAGCTTCTAGCTCGGAAGCAGTTTTGGAAGGCATGTCGTCCAGGTTCAGGGTAGGGTTGGCTCAGCAGCAGGACCCTGATTGGAGGCAGCAGGTCCACTTCCCCCGGCCGAAGCCCCATTTCCATTACCATTGCCCAGCTCAGCTATCAGGGCAGTCCTTTGGGCAGCCAATGCCTCATTCATTTTGGCCTCCATCCTGGCCTCTAGTTGTTCGATGAGGGTTTGGATATTAGCAAGTGATGCCATTGATGTAGGTAAAGCTGTTGAAGTTGTAGGTGAAGCTGGTGTAGCTGGTGAAGCTGGTGAAGCTGGTGATAGTACTGTAGGTGTGGCTGGCACTGATGTGGGCACTTGGATCGTGGGCACCTGAAAGTACAAGGGTAGTTGGATTAGGTATAGTGTTTAGTGTATGAGGTAGGTTGACTCCTTGTCCAACTGTGCATGACTAATGGTGAAAGAGTGTTTTCCGTCCTCTTTGCGTTTACCCCATGTTTATGGTATGTCGTGAATGCACGTAACAGCACGTCATAATCTGTTTTAATGGTATGGTTCTCATCATTGGGTGCATACAGTCCTAGAGGGTAGGTTCTATAGGCTATGACACGAATAGAGAATCGGCTTATAAAGGGACCCTTGAGCCTTGAGCATGGATATACCTAACCACATGTGAAACAAAGAGTTTCGCGTGGGTCCAACAGTACGCATGCCCATGGGCCATCCCCAAAAGGATTAGGGATGGTTTTCGGCAACAGGGAGGACGCTTTGGCTGTCCGTCGACATAATCAAAGAGACCTGCCGATCAGCGCTACTTGCTATCCAGACTCAGAAGTTTGAACAGAGAGAGAAGAAATTCATTTGAAATTTGTTTTTTATGCAATGGAGAAAAAGATTCTCAATTCGTGCAAATAAATCAACAAATTTAAATGATTTAAAGTAAATTTTCATTAGGTCCAAATTCTCCTTATTAAGCATTCTTAAAGAAAGAACACTTAATCTTCGCTAGGGTACCCTGCAAAACAAAGCATAGTAAAATAATACCCTGAGAAGGGCAGGTTAGTTTACACAACGATCGTAGTCCACTTTATGCAAAATGATTACATAACTTCCCTAGTGAAGTCGCCAAACTGTGAACCCCTCCCCCGATTATCATGGCATATGAATGCATGTGACTAAGGAAGAAATGCACGTGATGTGTGAGTCGCCACCTTGTTTAATTATTTTAGGGTAAACTAGGAAAAAACCCTAAGTGACTCCGATTTTAATTAACCTAGTTACTAGATTAATTATCCCAATGTTTAAGGCATGGTTTGCAAACCCGAGATGGATCCCGAGACTATGTCATGCTGATGAACTAACCAAAGAACGAATGCTTTGCAAGATATGATTTGGACCAATGAAAGTGTTTATGCGATTTTGACTTGCCGCTCGGGGTTAAATCCCGAACGTGCCTACGTACTTCCGTTTGAATGGAAGATCAAAGTCGACGTAGTTCGATAGGCCTCTTTTAGAAGGCTTTGAATGAGGATGCTTTATGCATGAGTGTGTGTATGCTTTGTGCATTTTGTTTAGGCATTTTGCCAAAGAATTGATTGATTTTTAGGCATTTGATGCCAAAAATGTTGATTTTAATGGCTTTTAGCCAAAAAGATTGATTTAGGCAATCGTTGCCAAAAATGATTAATTTTAGGCGATTGTCGCCAGAATGATTGATTTTAAAGCTTTTAGCCAAAAAGAGTGATTTAGGCAATTTGATTGCCAAAATGATGTTGATTGGGCGATTGTCGCCAAAATGATTGATTTAAGGCTTTTTGCCAAAATAAGTTGATTAATTTTAAGGCATTTTGCCAAAAGATTGATTTAATTGTAGGCAATTTGTTGCCAAAACGTGATCGATTAAAGCTTTTAGCCACAATTATTAATTAATTGGACTTAAGCCGGATTTGTTTGAAATAAAGGCGATTACACCATAGCTATTAATTAACTAGGTGTTTTAAGCCAATATTGTCGGATTTAGGCTTTAATACCACGATTATTAATTAATCGGGCATTTAGCCTAAATTTATTTAATTGAGGCAATTTGTTTGCCTAATGATGACATGGATGCATTTATGCAGTTGTAGAATTATTAGGAGTAGAAAAGAAGCATGCATGAAGTGCTAAAATTAAATAGGCAGAGTTCAGTTCATGTACCTGATTTAATCGTCGACCGCTTCTTAACTCCAGGTTAAGCTCCTCGTTAAGGGAATTAATTTTAATTTAATTTTAAGTGACCAAGTATCACAACAATAAAATAAAACTAAAATTAAAAAATGCAAGAAAGCAGTAAAGAATCGCAAAGAGCGTAGGGAGAAGGAGCGTCCGTTAACACAGACTGAGTGTCTCAAAACGGAGCCCCAGAGCCATTTTTTATAGGAAAAAACGCGACCCCGGGCGCCCCTGCCCGCCTTCGAGGGCGGGCATGCCCACCTGGGCTGGGCGGGCGTGCTCGCCTGGCCTGGGTGGGAGCGCCCGCCAGGTGCCCGCCTGGCCTGGGCGGGCATGCCCACCCCCGCGGGCGGGCATGTGTGCCTTCTCTTTTTTTCTTTTTTTCGTTCCGGAGGCTTTTCCGGGAGTTCCGGACCTCCAAAAAATATTCCGAGACCAGTTCCGTGATCCTCGTAATTTTTCGGACATTTCAAGTACCATATTGGCATACTTTCGGTAAACTTCCAAAATGGCGGTCCGGCCGGACCGCTTGCAATCCGGGAAAGCTGGCTCTTCGAGCCTCAAAATAAATGGGTATTCACAGGCGACAGCGGCTACCGCCGCCTTTAAGGGCGGCCGCCACCACTGCGGCCGGGAAAACTGGCTTTTTGAGCTTCAAAATTTAGGTATTCACATCACTATGGAGAAGTCCAGAGTTCTAATGTTCAGTAATAGATAAAGCTTATTCCAGTTTAGAACATCAAAACCATTAACAACTTTAGCATTTCTAAAATATAAATAGAAGTGTGAGTAAAATAGTATCAAGCTGAACTTCAAAAAATAAAAAGATTAACACAGTGATTTTATAGTGGTTTGGCACTAATTCGCCTACATCCACTCCCCAAGACTCATCTTGAGATCCTCAACTATGTTATCTCTTTTCAAGGGTAAGAGACAAACCAACAGTACAAGGCAATAAATCAACACCTAGATCTACCCTTTGTTCCACTAGATTTTCCAAAGATTCTAGTTAACCTCAACCCTTTCTGTTTTTGGCAAAGAATAGAAACTCAGATCAAGACATTAGAATCTCTCTCACGGAGAATGTTGCTTCATAACCTATTTCACAATAGCTTTTCACCTAAGCTATTACACAAATCTTTTCAAATAAAAACCTGTCTACAAAAGATTATAGAATCTATATAGACAGACAGAAATACAAATATAAGCACAGGAAAAAACAGTATTTAAGATTAGAAAATCGTTTTAGAGATCAGAACTGTTTTTCAAAAGAAGTTCTTATAAAATTTCTTTTCTCCTTTAAAGATAAAACGTGAAATAATAAGATGAAAAGAAATAAGGAGATTGAGAGTAAGTTTTGAGAGATAAAAAATTTGATCAGTGGACGTATCTCTTAAAACAAAAACCCTTGCGTCATTTAAAGAGAAAGACGCCTTTTATAGAGAGGGATGAGAATCCCGTTTTAGAAAGTAAGATCTCTTCTTTTCAAATCAGAATACTGACTTTCCAAATTTAGAAGATACAGATGATAGAGATATACTATTAACCATGCATATGTAATAGTATAGCTATGAATGATTTTCTATTGACAATTATTTCTTTGTATTTAATTGGAAATTTGCATTAAATAAATGTTATTAGCATATGAACAATAATTGTGATTAGTACATTTTGTATGTATTTAATTGGACCAAGTAGAGAATGGATGTTTAGTACTGACTGTTAAACATATTCTCTAGGACATTAGAAATAATGTTTATTGTTCTTAATCTTGATTTATTTTAATATGAGCAAACATTGATTGTCTTGTGCTTTGATTCATTAAAGGGTGAGTTTCATTATTGGAATAATATTCTCGGTGAATTGGGCAAAGATATTTTGTGTTTGTCAAATATTAATTAATGATAGAATCCATGTCTCGGTTTAGAGATTGATGATGCACTTTAAGTAAGCTTATAAGGTTTCATAGTGTAAACCCTGTAGGTGGATATTGAATCCGACACATGAAATAAGTTGAGCGACAATCTTAAAGTTATATTGTGATTTAAATAAATTGTCAGTAAGTTATTTAAATGACAGCATCTGTAATCTTAACGTGGGGAACATTATTTTATTATGTTGTGGAATTGTAAAATAAATAAGGAGTTCAGTCATAAGTTTTTAGTGGAATAATTCATGATTAATTATAATAAGAATATGTTGGTCTACATAGGTTCTTATTATAATTAGTAGCCTGATTTATTTTATTCCTGCGGTCCCTGTAGTGCTCTAATTATTTGGAAAGTTAAGGGTGTATTAAATAATAGATAAATTATTTAGTTTTAAAATAATTGATAATTATTTTAATTAAATAATTTTTTATTTAATTTATTTTATATTAAAAAAAATATCTTCCTATCGAAGAGAGTTTTTTTTTTTTTTAATATAAGATTTGAAAACCCTAAGAATAGAGAGACGCACGTTATTCTATTCTCTGCCACTCAGAGAGTTCCAAAAGAGAGATAGTTAGGAATTACTGCAGAAGATCGTGGGTGACTCCAAGATCTCTAGAAAGAAGACCGGTGAGCGATTCTGCGCTTCAAGAGGTCAGTTTATTGATTTGTTCGATAATGTTTTTAGTTTGCCTCATATGGTTTCGAAAAGGGTTGTTTCCGCTTTATACCCGCTCCCATCAACAGAGATCTTTGTTACCAAAAATTCTTTGAGTCAATATCTTTTTCTTTTAGGTAAGCGAATAAGAGAGAGATTTTAGACTTTCCTTTAAAATATAATTTCAAAATTAAGAATATGTAAAATTTTTGTCGAAATATTTTATTACCAAAAATGATTGAGATAAAATCTCTTTTATTTAGGTAAGTAAATAAAACCAAGATTTTGGATTTCCTTAAAAAATTAGTTTTCGAAAATAAAAACATAAAAGATCTTTTTCGAATTATTCTACTGCCAAAAATGATTGAGACAAAGTCTCTTTCATTTTGGTAAGTGAATAAGAATCAGATTTTTATAGAGATATTTTCCAAAATCGAGAAAATGTTTTTCTAAGAAATTTGTTACCAAAATGATCGAGGCATAATCTCTTTCATTTTAGGTAAGGGAAATAAAGAACGAAAGCTTTGACTTTTTAGGGAAACATTTTCGAAAATATTTTTGATAAAGAGAGAAAAATTATTTTTATGCTTGTAATTAAATGAACATTCTCTCTATCCTACAACAACTCCTAAAAAGCTAACCACTAAGATCTTCAATGGTCTTCATGATCTTCGATTTTCCTTGGATTTGTAGGATTTTGCTTTGTTTATTATTTTCCATATTTAAATTTGCATAAAATAATATTAGCACAAATAAAATAATTAAATTTCTTTGTTTTGCTTTAATCATCAAAATCTCGAGATAAAAAATTGACCCTTTTGCCAACGATCTCCCCCTTTTTAATGATGACAAAACCAATAAATTTATCAAACATAAAATCATGTGCTCCCCCTAAATTTATGCATGTCAATAAATTATAAGTTCTAAACATAACATATTTTAACATGGAGCAAGATGAGAACATATATAAAGCTCCCCCTGAATAAGTGCAGTAAAATATCTATGGGGATTAGAATAGAAAATAGTTTTAGAAACTAATATTAGAACATATATTTAGAAATGACATCTGAGTTCTAAAGTCAAATCAGAACATATGATTAGAGCAAAAGAAAAAAAATATAAACTGACATTAAAATTAAAAACTGAGTCCAAAGTCTAACTTGCAGATCATACGTTAGAATAGGGAGCTAAGTTCTAAAATCTAACTATTAGATCATCATATAAAACATATAGTTCATATACTGTTTTCTATTTATATGGAAACAAAATAACACAGACGAGAACATGATAAGCATACAGAGATTAGTACCAAATAAAAAACACACTACTTTAGGTAGCCAATCATCAAAGCATCCTGTGTTCTCCCCCTTTGTGTCATCATAAAAGAGGGTTAATAAAAACAGAGCAAATAAAGTAAAAAAAAAATGGAATCCAAAACAATGCAAACTACAAAGACAAATAAAGAACTAAAACAAATAACAAAATAGTTCACAAAACATAGTTAAAGCATATTAGAAGGGAGTTAGAGGGTTTGGAATCAGTTCTAAGTCTCTTAGAACTTCTGAGGTTCTATGCAGGAGAAGTTTTAGCAGGATTCTCAGGATGTTTAGAAGAGGGATGTAGAAGAGGCTTCCTTCCATGAACCCTATGCTTTCCAGCAGTATGCTTCACTCTTTTAGACTTTTTTGAGGTAGGAGTGTAGGGTGTGCCCTTTACCTTTAGAATAGCTAGCTTTCTCTCATTGACATTCTTCATCCTTTTCAAAGACTCAATGAGGGACTGATTGTGTGCAATCATAGCCTTACTTTGTTTGATAGCCTTATCAAGCTCCTTATTATGCTCTTCAATGAGTTCTTTTTCCATTTTGCCTAGCATCGCCTCTCTACTCTTTTGTGCTATCAAAAATTCTGATTCATTTTCAGCCTTAACCTCAGTTTCTTTTTCTTCTTCACTCAACTCTAAGTTTTTTGTATCAGCATCACTAACTTCCTCAACTTCTACTGCCTCTCCTTTCTCAATCTTTTCTTCAGAATCCTTCTTCTCTTCGACTTTTATTTCAGCTTTCTCTTTTTCTTCTTCTAATTCCTTTTCTGATTTTGTCTCAACCTCAGCCACTGTCTCCTCTTCTTCTTCTGTTTCTTCCTTCTTCTCTTCTTCTAATTTTTCTTTATGTTCTTCCTTTTCAGCTTCCCCCAATTTTCCTTTCCCTTTTTCCTCTCTTCTTTTCTTCTTCTCAGCTTCTTCTTCTTTTTCTTCCTTTTATTTTCTTTCTTTTTCTTCCTTTTCTATTCTTTCTTTTTCTTCAGCAATTCCTTTTTATTTTTCCTCATCTCCTTCTTCATCTTTTATTTTCAAAGATCCACTGTCCAACTTTGAAACACTGTGACCCTCACTATTATCTAAAGTCACTTTCAAAAACTCAAACATAGGAGTAAGCACCATACCACAGGGTAATTTCTTAGGGTTGTTCTGCATTTTATCAAAAATAGTGTGACACAGATTGAAGGGTTTCTTTTCAATTATATGCCACATTATGCAGATCTCAACCTGGTTAACATAAGTAAGCGAAGCACTCTTTGGGTAGATAAAGTGCACAATAAACTTATATAGCCACTTCATGCTGTCAGTAAAATTTGAACATTCAATCACACTCTGTTTTTCTACATAACCTTTCTTCACAATTTTCTTTACAAATTCTTCCTTTTGTACCCATTTACCTTAGAAATATCCTTGATTTTTGTTACCTTAGACCCAGTTTTTGGTATTTTAAAAATCTTACTTAAATCTGTGACATCCTACTGAATCGAATCGTTGCATAGAGTCGAGTCGAGTCGGGTCGACCTAAAACCCGGTTCGAGCCAGTAGAGTCCAGAGTGGGGTAGTAGGGGATTTACTATTATCATGATAAGAAGTGGACTTACTTGAATAAAACAAAAAGATCAAAGTATAAGGATTAGGACGTCTTTGCACTAAACTATAAAGCTTAGGTATTAAGTTGTAACCTATTGACAATTGAGGTACCATTTGGTAATTTTACACACAAAAATCATTGAACTTCTAGAGCCTACACGTGATTCCCATTTCATTTTCCTTTCTTCATCCTTATCTTCATCTCCTTCATCTCCTTTCCTCTTCCACCTTCCTTCCTCCATCAATTTTAATGGTCGTGAAGATTTTAGTGGTAGTTAAGCATTAATTTTAATCTCTATTCTATCCAAGTAAGTAAATCTTCTTGAATTTCATAATTGACTCATTTGGTGATATTTTTAGAGTATTCATAAGAATTCTTTAACTCTTTTAGCTCTGCTGGTGCCATTCTGTAAGGTGCAATTGATACTGGTACTGTTCCAGGATAGACATCTATGGTAAACTCCACTTCCCTCTTTGGTGGTAACCCTGGTAACTCTTTTGGAAATACGTCTGGATAATCACACACTGTTGGTATGTCTTCCACTTTTGACTTTTCTTTCTCTGCTTGCAATGCACATACCAAGTATGCGTCACAACCCTTTTGAATTAATCTCTTTACTGCCATGGCTGATATCACATTACCCAGAAAATCGCGTCGTTTCCCGACTACTGTAATCTCTTCCCCTACTACTGTATATAATGTCACCCTTTTGTTTGCACAATCAACTATAGCCTGATGTCTGGATAGCCAATCCATACCCAGAATAACACCAAATTCTCTGAATGGCAATTCCATAAGGTCTCCTGGAAACTCCCTTCCATGAATAACAACTGGACATCCTTTGACCACTGTATGGGTTTTTATATCTCCTAATGGATTAGTAACCAAAATATGCTGACTCACATGCTCAACTGCTAACCCTTTAACCCATTGTTTAGGTACGCTAATGTATGAATGTGATGATCCAGGATCAATTAAAGCATAAACTGTATGATCAAATAAAGAAAACGTACCAACTATGACATCTGGACCTTCTTCATCCTCCTTGGCTCGCATAGCATAGACCCTGGCTAGAACTCTGGTATCAGGTCTGTCCACAGTCTCTGACTGCTGTCTTTGCCCTCCAGAGCTCTCACCTCTACTCCAACCTCTACCTCTGCCTGCTATGAACGAAAAAAGCAACAGCATGATATTATATTCAGCATACATTATGATATCAGCATGACAGGACATAGAGGCAACCAGATTGTAGCGTCTCGGCTCGATTCATTCGGGTTAACGGGTGGACCGGGAAGGGATATTACAAAATCAGTGTAAGATAGCACTTTAGTTTCTCCCTTAATTTTCACAAAAATTGATTCTGAACCACTGGTTTTGAAAGAATCACAAAATTCCTTTACCAAATTCTCATAGCAAAGTCTATTCAAGGACAAAAACTCCATCTATCCCTAGAACTCAAATAGTTCCCTAAAGTTGAATTCTTCTTTTCCAAAGAACTTCCAGTCAATAACATATGAGTGCATGAGAGGGTAAGGAGATAAAATAACTTTACCTTTGCTGCGAGAACCAGAGACCCGTTCCTTCAATTTTTCTTCCCCTTTTGATTTTTCCATTTTACCTTTCGATTTGTCTTTCTTTGAACTCAATCCTCAACAGATTTCTTCTATCCTGATTCTTTCTATTCATACTTCTTAGATAACTTCTTAAGAAGTTAAAGTTTTTGTTCTATCAGAGCATCAGACGAGGAAGAAGTAGAACTTGATCTGACATGGTTAGGGTTTAGAAGTAGAAGGTGTTTTAGGGTTTCGTTGTAGGAAGGTAATAGAAAAAAAAATAATTTTAATAGAGAAGAAAATTTATTAATTTAGAGACATTATAAACTTTACGAAAGAAAGAAACACTTAAAAGAGAAGTTATAGTAAAGAGGAAAATTTTAAGAAATAAAAGAAAATGGTTGTAAGGAAAACTGAATCGACACAAAAAAATTCAAATAAAAGAAATAAAGAAAATGCCGCCAAAACTAAAACAAAACAAAAAGGAATAATAAATAAGCACAGAATAAAGAAAACACAAAAAAAAATAAAATAAACACAACAAGAAATTGACTGTTTTAAATTTTGTCTAAAAAAAATAGAATCTGATGGTGACATTAGAACTTCACATCAGGGCATTATGCATCTCTTTTAGATAAAAACATTTTTCAGAATCACACAGAATAGAATATTAAAATATAACATAGAGCAAGTCTTTCAATCTCAAATATAGAAAGCAGTTTAGAACATACTTATAGAGTTCTAAAGTTAATAGTTTAGAACTAACATACCAAGTTCTCTTCTAATTAAGCAGGATTGGCTCTCACTCAAAGGTTTGGTAAAGATATATGCTAATTGCTTTTCTGTAGGAATGAACTCAATCACTATATCACCTTTTTGAACATGATCACATATGAAGTGATGTCTAAGTTCTATATGCTTGGTTTTAGAATACTGGATTGGATTTTTAGATAGTTGATGGCACTTATATGGTCACATTTAATTGGCATTGTTTCTAATTTCAGACCATAGTCTGCCAATTATTGCTTAATCCCTAGAACTTGTGCAACACAGCTTCCAGCAGTAATATATTCTGCTTCTGCAGTAGAAAGAGCAACAAATGTCTGTTTCTTGCTAAACCACGATACAAGTGTGCTAACTAGAAACTGGCAAGTTCCAGACGTGCTTTTTATATCTATTCTGCTTACTGCAAAATCAGAATCACTATACCCAACAAGATCAAATGTATCACCTTTAGAATACCACAGAACCAAATTAGAAGTTCCACAAAGATATCTTATAATTCTTTTTACAGCAATTAAATGAGATTCTTTGGGACATGATTGAAATCTAGCACATAAACAAATACTAAAGTGAATGTCAGGTCTGCTTGCAGTTAGATATAGTAGAGAACCAATAATACTTCTAAATAATTTAATACCCACATCCTTTCCTTTTTCATCTTTTTCTAATTTTGAGGATGGACTCATTGGTGTACTACATACGTTGGCATTCTCCATTTTGAATCGTTTCAACAATTCTGTAGTATATTTGCCTTGGTTTATGAAGATTCCATTTTCACATTGTTTGATTTGAAGTCCAAGGAAGAAATTTAATTCCCCCATCATACTCATTTCGAACTCACCCTGCATAATCTTAGAAAATTCCTTACAAAGAAGGTCATTAGTAGAACCAAAAATTAAGTCATCAACATAGATTTGCACAACTACAATATCATGTGCTTTGTTTTTAATAAATAGTGTTGTATCAACCTTTGCTCTAGAAAAACCATTTTTTAATAAAAACTTACTTAATCTTTCATACCAAGCTCTAGGAGCTTGTATCAAACCATAAAGAGCTTTAGTAAGTTTGTAAACATGATTTGATTTATCATAAATTTCAAAACCGGGTGGTTGTTCTACATACACTTCTTCATTTAGAAAACCATTTAGCAAAGCACTTTTCACATCCATTTGACATAACATGAAGTTTTTAAAACATACAATGCACAAAGCATCCTAATGGCCTCAAGTCTAGCAACCGGAGCAAAAGTCTCATCAAAATCGATGCCTTCCTCTTGGTTGTACCCTTGAGCCACTAATCTTGCTTTGTTTCTCACAACATTACCTTGTTCATCAAGCTTATTTCTAAACACCCATTTTGTTCTAATAACAGAATGGTTTTTAGGTCTAGAAACAAGTTTTCAAACTTGGTTTATCTCAAAATTGATTTAGCTCTTCTTGCATAGCAAGAATCCAACTTTCATCATTTTGAGCACTTCTAAGTTTTTAGGTTCTAACTGAGAAACGAAAGCAACATTACCAAAATATCTCTTTAATTGAGCTCTTGTCATCATCTTTTCTGAAGGATTATCCATGATGTCCTTTTGAGGATGATACCTATGGAATTGCCATTCTTTTGGTAATTGAGAATTTTCATTTTCTGTTTCTGGCACTTGACTTTCAGTTGTATTCTGATCTTCATGTTCATCTTCTGGTTTAGCCTGATTATCAACATTCTGCTTATTTTCTGGCTGTTCTGGTTGTTCTAACTATTCATTCTACTTTTCTTGATTAAAATCTACAACATCATCACTTTCTAAACTTCTAGAAGTAGACTCAGATTCATCAAACACGATATGAATAGATTCTTCTACAACTAGAGTTTTCTTATTAAACACCCAATATGCTTTACTATTACTAGAATATCCTAGAAAAATTCCTTCATAAGATTTAGCATCAAATTTAGCAAGGTGATTTTTCTTGTTATCTAGAATAAAACATTTACACCCAAATATGTGAAAATAACCAATATTTGGCTTTCTACCTTTATATAGCTCATATGGAGTCTTTTCAGTTTAGATCTTACCAAAGCCCTGTTTAGAATATAACATGTAGTGTTTACTGCTTCTGCCTAGAAATACTTTGGTAGTTTAGAATCACTCAGCAGGGTTCTGGCCATTTCCTGAAGTGTTCTATTCTTGTGTTCCACTACTCCATTTTGCTGGGGTGTTCTAGGTGCTAAGAAGTTATGGAAGATTCCTGACTCTTTGCAAAATGCATTGAATTTCTGATTTTCAAATTCTCCTCCATGATCACTTCTAATCGCAGAGATGTTGTATCCTTTCTCATTTTGTATTCTCTTGCAAAGATGAACAAACACGTCAAATGACTCATCCTTATTTCTAAGGGAGAGTGTCCAGGTGAATCTAGAAATATTCATCTACAATAACAAATGCATAGAATTTACCTCCAAGACTAGAAGGAGTAATAGGACCAAATAAATCAAGGTGTAGTAATTCTAAAGGTCTAGAGGTAGAAACCATGCTCTTAGATTTGAAAGATGTTTTGGTTTGTTTGCCCAATTGACAAGCATCACAAATGTGATATTTTTCAAATTTTAGCTTTGGCAAACCTCGAACCAGGTCTTTCTTAGACAGTTTAGAAATAAGTTGCATGCTTGAATGTCCAAGCCTTCTATGCCATAACCAACTAGAATTGTCAACAAAAACTAAACATATCTCTATGTTATGCATATCAGAAAGGTCTCAAACCTTTTTCCAACAACTAAAGTTTTGTTATCATGCATGTTCTGAACTTCACAAAAGATGGTTCAAAGATCACTCTTCTATTTTTATCACAAATCTGACTTTCGCTTAACAAGTTATAATGTAATCCTTCTACTAAACATACATCTTCTATTGAAGGATTAGAACCTACCACACCAATACCAACGATTTTACCTTTCGCTTTGTCTCCAAAGCTTACTATACCTCCCTTTTTCTTTTCTAATCTGGTGAATTTCTTTCTATCACCAGTCATATGCCTAGAGCAAGCGCTGTTCATGTATCACATTTCTGTTTTCAGCTCACTCCTTAGACACACTTGGATTTAGGTACCCAACTCATATTGGGTCCTGGAGGATTAGTGGTAATAGGTGTATTTAGCTTACTATGATTTTTCTTTCTGTTGAGACGGTCAAATTTTTTATGTTCTAAAGTCACAACATTAGAAATAACATTTTTCTTATTAGAAACATAATTCTTTTTTGAAATGCTATCATAGCTAGAACTTGTCTTTTCTTTAGAAAATGATTCTGAAATTGATTTTAAAATTCTAATCTCAGTTTTTAAGAATTTATTTTGAGAATTCAGATTCTTACATTTTTCTTCAAAGTTTTTTAGATTTTCAGAAAATTTATCATTACAATTTTTAAGATCTTTGATCTCTATGATAAGATATTTGCATGTAACTTCTTGATAAAAGGCATCTTTTAAATGATTGCATTCAGTTTTTAACTTTCTGAAATCCTTCTTTAGAACTTTATGCTTGCTAACAAGCTTTTCAAATTCATTGCAAAGATTATTATAAGTATCTAAAAGATCATTTTCAGATTCCGAATCAAAAATACTTACATTACTTTCTTCACGCTTTTGGACCATTGCATCTGTTTCATTGCTTTCAGCTTTCTGTGTTGAAGTCAAAGTGCTGATTTCCTTGGAGTCAAAATTGATTGTGGCCCTTCGACAGATATTTGCAGTTTCTTCTTGATCACTTTGGCTTTCAGAATTAGAAACATCTGAATCACTCCAAGCAGCTATGAATGCCTGCTTCAGCTTTTCTTTCTTTGACTTCTTTTTCAACTTAGGACAGTTTGGCCTGATATGGCGGGGCTTGTTGCATTCATAACAAACCACTTCAGAAGATTCTTTCTTAGGTAAGTTGCTATTTTTAGATGGAAAGTTCATTTTAATAAACTTTTTCTATGGCCTTCCACTCTTTTTATAGAACTTTTTGAATCTCTTAGCAACAAGTGCTAAATCATCACTATCAAGATCGGAAGAACTTTCTTCACTAGAAACTACTTTCAGATAATCATAAGTAACCTGAGTCTCTTTGTAATTCATAACAGTTCCTATAGAATCCCATTTTTTAGGTAGAATTCTAAGGATTTTCTTAACAAGCTCATCTTCTGAAATTTCCTTTCCGAGAGTTCTCAAAGGATTAACTATATTAGTAAATCTAGAATTTAATTCAGCAATAGTTTCTCCTTCTTTCATACTAAACATTTCATATTCTCTCTAAAGGATATTTATTCTGGATTCCTTTACTCGATCAGTACCCTCATAGGTACTCTAAGTTTTTCCCCAACTTTCGTTGCAGACTTACATCCAGACACTTTGTTATATTCTGTTGGATCTAATGCACAGTGAAGAATATTAATAGCTTTTGCGTTTATAGAAATATCATTCCAATCATTATCAGTATATTCTTCTTCTGTTTTTCTAACTCTCTTATTTTCTACAATTTTCATAAGAATACAAGGACCAGTAATAATGCTCCTCTAGCAGTTTATGTCAACTGATTTTATAAAATTTTCCATTCAGATTTTCCAATAAGAGTAATTAGAACCATTGAACAGATGTGGTCTAGAAACAGATTGACCTTCTAAAGATGTAAGAGGAAGTGGGGTTGTCATGGGATCTTATCTCTTAAGTTGTTAAGCTTCGGTAAGTCAGATTGTGGGCCCATATACCTATGGCACAACCCAAGAGGGGGCTGAATTGGATTTTCTAAAAATAAAAATTTAACCTTTAAAACTAAACTCAGAATTCTGTTGCAGCGGAAAAAGTATGCATTTGTGAGAGTAAGTTATTAAGGTTAGAACTTCCTCACAAAGCTCTATGCATAAAATAGAAAGACTTTGTAAAGAACATTCATAGATTAGAACTGCTTCACAATATCTTATTCAGTTTCAAAAGCTACTTTATGAAGGAAAGCTATTACTTTTAGAACTTCCTCATAAAGTTTAGATATATATTAAATGTTGGCTCAAGGGCCAAATAGTTATCTCGAGATTTTGATGATTAAAACAAAATAAATAAATTTAAATTATGTTATTTGTGCTAATAATATTTTTTGCAGATTATATATATGAGGCAAGTCCTACAATTTCAAGGATCATGAAGACGTTTGAAGACCCTAGTAGTTAGATTTTTTAGGACTTATTGTAGGATAGAGAGAACATTCAATTATAAGCACAAAATCAATTTTCTCTCACCTTATCAAAAGGATTTTTCGGAAATATCTCTTTGAATTAAAATTTTTTCTTTCATTCCTTGATTATCTTACCTAAAATGGAGGAGATCTTGTCTCAAACATTTTTGGCAATAAAAATCTTAGAAAAAGCTTGTTTTAGTTTTTCGAAATTTTTTTTTAAGGTTCAAAATATTCAATTACCTAAATTAAAGAGACTTTGTCTCAAATGATTTTGGTAATAAGAATAAATCGAATAAAATTCTTATGTACTTCATTTTCGAAAACGAACTTTTAAAGAGATCCAAAATCTTGATTTTATTTTCTTCCCTAATCGAAGGAAGGTTTTATCTTAAATCGTTTTTGGTAAATAAATCTTTCGAAAAAGATTTTCAAATATTAATTTTCGAAAAAGATTTTCAAATATTTATTTTCGAAAATCTTTGTTTTTAAAGGAAAGTTAGATTTTCTCTTATTTGCTTACCAAAAAGATAGAATGTTGACTCAAAAGATTTGGTAACAAAGATTTCCATATCTCCTAAATATGGAAAGTCAATATTCTGATTTGGAAAGGGGATTTCACTTTCTAAAAAAGGGATTCTCATCCCTCTCTATAAAAGACGTGGAGAAAAGAGTTTTCGTTTTAAGAGTATTCATCCATTGATCATATCTTTTATCTCTCAAAATTTACTCTTCACCCCCTTATTTCTTTTCATCTTAATACTTTACATTTTATCTTTAAAAGAGAAAAGAAATTTTATAATAACTTCTTTTGAAAAACAGTTCTGATTTCTAAAACGATTCTAATCTTAAAAACTGTTTTTCCTGTGCTTATATTTGCATTTCTGTCAGTCTATAAACGATTCTGTAATCTTTAGTAGATAGGTTTTCTTTTGATAAACTTTTATGTAATAGCTTAGGTGAAAAGTTATTGTGAAATAGGTTATCAAGCGACCTTCTCCGTGAGAGATATTCTAATGTCTTGAATTGAGTTTCTGTTCTCTGCTAAAAACAGAAAGGGTTGAGGTTAACTAGAACCTTTGGAAAATCTAGTGGGATAAAGGGTAGATCTAGGAGTTGATCTATTGCCTTGTACTGTTGGTTTGTCTCTTACCCTTGAAAAGAGATAACATAGTTGAGGATCTCAAGATGAGTCTTGGGGAGTGGATGTAGGCGAGTTAGTGCTGAACCACTATAAATCACTGTGTTGATCTTTTTATTTTCTGAAGTTCTGATTGATACCATTTTACTCACACTTCTGTTTATATTTTAGAAATGCTAAAGTTGTTAAAGGTTTTGATGTTCTAAACTGGAATAAGCTTTATCTTTTCTGAACATTAGAACTCTGGACTTCTGCTCAGTGAATATACCAAGTTCTAAACTATTCTTCTAATCAGTTTGATTTCTAATTTGATTTCTAATCAGTTTTCTAATCTTGATTGAAGCTTTGTGAAGCAGTTCAAAATTCAATAACTGTCTCTTATATAGTCTTTTATATTTATCTAATCTTTATGAGGAAGTTCTAAACATAATAGCTTTCCTTCATAAGGTAGTTTTGATATTGCATAAGAAATTGTGAAGCAGTTCTAATCAATAACTGTACTTTGCAAAGTATTTCTATTTTCTGCATAAGGGCATTGTGAGGAAGTTCTAATCAATAACTTATTCTCACATGTGCATTACTCTTCCGCTGCAACAAAATTTTGAGTTTTGTTTTTAAGTTAAATTTTTTTTTTATTTTTAGAAAACCCAATTCACCCCCCCCCCTCTTTGGTTGTGCCATACATATTTGTGACCCATAATCTGGTATCAGAGCTTTGGCTCTTGACTTACCAAAGCTTAATAGCTTAAGAGATAAGATCCCATGACAGCTCCATTTCCTCTTACTTCTTTAGAAGGTCAATCTATTTCTATACCTCCTTTGTTTAATGGTTCTAATTACTCTTATTGGAAAACCAGAATGGAAAATTTCATAAAATTTGTTGATATAAACTGCTGGGGGAATGTCATTACTGGTCCTCACATTACCATGAAAATTGTAGAAAATGAGAGAGTTGGAAAATCAGAAGAAGAATATACTGAAGCTGATTGGAATGATATTTCTATAAACGCAAATGCTATTAATATTCTTCATCGTGCTTTAGATGCAACAGAATATAACAAAGTGTCTGGATGTAAATCTGCAACAGAAGTTTGAAAAAAACTTAGAGTTACCTATGAGGGTACAGATAGAGTGAAGGAATCCAGAATAAATATCCTTTGGAGAGAATATGAAATATTTAGTATGAGGGAAGGAGAAACTATTGCAGAATTAAATTCTAGATTTACTAATATAGTTAATCCTTTGAGAACTCTCGGAAAGGAAATTTCAGAAGATGAGCTTGTTAAGAAAAATCCTTAGAATTCTACCTAAAAAATGGGATTCTATAAGAACTGTTATGAATTACAAAGAGACTCCCGTTAGTTATGATTATCTAATAGGAGGTCTTGTTTCAGAAGAGATGAACTCTTCTTTGACTGTAGAAGATAAGAAAAAGAAAGGACTGGCTTTGAAAGTAGTTTCTAGTGAAGAAAGTTCTTCTGATCTTGATAGTGATGATTTACCACTTGTTGCTAAAAGATTCAAAAAGTTCTATAAAAAGAGTGGAAGGCCACAGATCAAAAAGAACTTTCCACCTAAAAATTGCAACTTACCTAAGAAAGAACCTTCTGAAGTGGTTTGTTATGAATGCAACAAACCTGGCCATATCAAGTCCAACTGTCCTAAATTGAAAAAGAAGTCAAAGAAAGAAAAGTTGAAGAAGGCATTTGTAGCCGCTTGGAGTGATTCAGACGATTCTAATTCTGAAAGCTAAAGTGACCAAGAAGAAACTGCAAATATCTGTCTAATGGCTACCATCAATTCTGACTCCAAGGAAATCAACACTCTAACTTCAATACAGAAAGTTGAAAATAGATGCAATGGTCCGTGGCTAAAATTATCTATGTGTTTAACCATTTTTACTTTTTTAGGGTCACTGGGCGTTTCGCGACGAAATCGGGCCCGAAAAGCACGTTAGGCCCGCCCGGCACACTTTCTGGTGCACCGCCTCATTTTGCATGCCACTAGATCTTATTTTATAAAAGTGGGCCCGATCTCGTTGCGGGGCCCGATCTCGTTGCGGGGCCCGATGGTGGCATTTTTGCCACTTTAGCCCTAATTGGGGGTGAGCTTTAGAGGGGGATTTTTTGGGATTAGAGGGGAAACTATTGCTTTTTCAAAACTCAAACAAAAGATCAAAGGCAACAAGTGTTATCCTTTGATTTTAAGTTGAGATTTTTGTTTATTCAATTAAAAAAACACATTTTTAATTGTCAATATTGGATCAAGGACCAAAGGGTTGAGTTTCTTCATCCATTTCCATCTAAACTTGAAAGGAATCTCCAAAAGGTAGTTTTTGAAAACCTCAAGCCCGTCTCTACACATTTTCCTTTTCATTTTGGTGTTAAATAACCATTCTTAAGCTTGGTTGTGAGGGAAACCCGTGATCAACCAAGAAAGTGGTTTTCTGGGTACTAATGATGCTAGCCACATGCTGTGGAGCAAGCCACATGCTGTGGCGCAAGCCACAGTGCTGTGGCACACTCCACTTCTTCCCAGACTTCTCCAAATGGACTTTTCTAAGTTCTCTAATGATAAGAGCTGTGCGTCGTTACGTGTGGCGTGCACCACTTCCAGTGTCGCACGGACCTTCATGTCAGAGTCTCAATAAATTAAAATCAATAATCATGCTTTGATTCTGAGATCAAATCGAGTTAAACCTTAGGCATCCTTGCTTAAAGAGCGCATAAAACTCATTTTTGGTCCGGATGAGTAAATAAACAATAAAAAAGAAGGTTGAGAGCAATGATTGGTGTATTTGTTCATCCTTCAAGATGAACATTAAGATCATGAGCTTAAATCCTGTTTAACCATTTAAATTTCCATCATTTAATTACTGTTCTTTAAATTAATGCACTTTAAATTTCAGTCCTTTATTTTTATGCACTTTACTTTAATATTCTTTAGTCTTTTGTTAATCTAACTCTCTAATCTAAGCATAGAACATCCTAACATTATCATTCATCATTTGTGTCATTATTGATTGAATGTATGCCTTGTGTTTCTAGGAATGATTGTTATTATTTTTTGGTTATTGTTCTTTATGTTTGGATTAATGTTTTACTCATCGTGTTAAGCTTAATGTAAAGGGTCCATAAGGATTCCTATTATTGCTTGTTTGTAATTTAAATTGGGTTGGGAAATTTGGAGGGATGAGGTTAGATTGTATTATTAGGCTGCTTTCGTAATTCTTTTCTCCTCCCTCCTTCTTTGTCTATGCTTTATGTTTCATGTCTATTACACTTACAATAATTTGTACAAATGACTTAGTTTTCTAAAAATAGCGTAAAAAATCGTTTTTACATCTTAATTGAAAGTTAATCTCATTATTAATTTGTAACGCCCCATTTTTTTCCTGTGTTTTAATAGTAGTTTACCGGTCTGTGAATAGTACCACCGGTTCGGAAGTTGGTATTATTTTTGGTCCGAAAAATTACTATTTATGTTTTATATTTTATTTAACATTTTTGGAGCATGTATGCATGGTTTTTATGGGTAGAAAAGTAAGTAAGGAATATTTTTGGAGAATTTAGATAATTAGTGAATAGTGAATTATGGTGTTATATTAAGCAAGGAAATTTGAGCAATTATTTTTATGGAGGAAATTTGAGGAATTATTTTTATGGAATAAATAGGAGAGTTTTGTGGAGATAAATAATATTTTGAAGGAATTTAATTGGAGAATATTTGGAGAAAAGACCAAAAACACCCTCCTATTTAGAGAAAAGACCAAAATACCCCTTAGTTGCTTTAATAAAGCAACTATCAATTATTGAGCACCAAATTTTGCCATCTTCTTCTACATCCACGTTTCTCTTCCTCCTTCTTCTTCTTCTTCTTCTTCTTCTTCTTCATTTTCTTCAATTCCTACTTAGTAAACACCCATCCAACTTGATTTTAAGTCATAAATCTTAGAGAGTGAAGCTAGAGAAGTAATCTTTGGTGACTAATTTCAAGGAATTTGGTGATTTTCCTACTTGGGTCAAGTAAGTGATTTTATGATAATCTCATTATTTTTGGGTTTAGATTTGTCTTTTATCATATACATGCTTAATCATGCTCCAATTACTTCTTTTATTTGTTTTCTTTGTTTGATTTTGAGTTTCTTACATGTAGAGGGTGGAGAGCCTTCTAACAAAGATAAAGGCAAGACCAAAGCTTGAGAAGCTTTGATTAAAGCTTGTTAAAGCTTGTTTTGAATGTTAGTGTTCATAAACACACTTACCTTATTCAAATTTTGATTTTGTGCCTTTATGCTATTATGTGTATATTTTGAGATTTTGTATGAAATGATTGGTTTGTTGAATTTTGGTTGCCATTACATGCTCTTGGATGATGTTTGATGAGTATTTATATTGTGGTAGACATTGCTACCTGTGAACCCCTTCCCCAAAAGCACATAGGCATGTGATGCATATGATGCATGAGAAGAAATACACGTGATGTGTGTGAGTCGCCACCTTGTTTAATTATTTTAGGGTAAACTAGGAAAAAACCCTAAGTGACTCCATTTTTAATTAACCTAGTTACTAGATTAATTATCCCAATGATTAAGGCACAATCTACGAACCCGAGATGGATCCCGAGACTATGTCATGCTGATGAACTAACCGATGGATGAATGCTTTGCAAGGTGAATGATGGATTAATGAAATGTTTGAGTGATTTCGACTTGCCGCTCGGGGTTAAATCCCGAACGTGCCTACGTACTTCCGTTTGAATGGAAGATCAAAGTCAACGTAGTTCGATAGGCCTTCTTTGAAGGGCTTTGAAGGTGTATGCTTAATGCATGAGTGTGTGTATGCTTCGTGCATGTTTGTGTATGCTTTGTGCATGAGTGTGTGTATGCTTCGTGCATGTTTGTGTATGCTTTGCCAAAGATTGATTGATTTTTAGGCATGTTGCCAAAAATGCTGATTTTAATGGCTTTTAGCCAAAATGATTTGATTTAGGCAATAGTTGCCAAAATGTGCGATTTAGGCGATTGTCGCCAAAATGGTTGATTTTAAGGCCTTTGGCCAAAATGTGTTGTTTTAGGCAATTAATTTACCAAAATGTTCGATTTAATCGATTTGTCGCTAAAATGGTTGATTTTAGGCCTTTGGCCAAAAAGTGTTGATTTAAGCAATTCGTTTGCTAAAATGTTCGATTTAAGCGATTTGTCGCTAAAATGGTTGATTTTAGGCCTTTGGCCAAAAAGTGTTGATTTAAGCAATTCGTTTGCTAAAATGTTCGATTTAAGCGATTTGTCGCTAAAATGGTTGATTTTAGGCCTTTGGCCGAAAATTGGTTCATTTTAAGGCATTTTGCCAAAATGTCGATTTTATGCGATTTGTCGCTAAAATGGTTGATTTTAGGCCTTTGGCCGAAAATTGGTTCATTTTAAGTCATTTTGCCAAAAATGTCGATTTTACGCGATTTGTCGCTAAAATGGTTGATTTTACGGTTTTAAACCGAAAATGGTTGATTTTAAGGCATTTTGCCAAAAAAATGTCGATTTTACGCGATTTGTCGCTAAAATGGTTGATTTTAGGCCTTTGGCCAAAATGGTTCAATTCTACGACTTTTAGTCGAAAAAGATTGATTTTAAGGCGTTTCGCCAAAATGGTTCGGTTTTACGACTTTTAGCCAAAAAAGGTTGATTTGTAGGCATTTTGCCAAAAAATGTTGATTTAGGCTTTTAGTCACAATTATTGATTAATTGGACTTAAGCCGGATTTGTTCGAAATAAGGCAGTTGAACCGTAGTTATTAATTAACTAGGCTCTTTTAGCCAATATTGTCGGATTTAAACTTTAATACCACGATTATTGATTAACCGGGCATTTAAGCTTAATCAAATTAATTTAAGACGGTTTATTTGTCTAAATGATGATGTGAATGCGTTTATGCAATTATAGAATTATTAAGAGTAGAAAAGAAGTATGCATGAAGTGCTAAAATTAAATAGGCAGA